>NW_028318029.1:605286-907929 GCF_062004578.1 Staurois parvus | reverse complement strand
ACTGATATGTGCCATTGATGTGGCACTGGTACGAGGCACTGATGAGCACTGACACAATGGACACTGACAGGTGGCACTTCTGGGGTTACATTGATCATCAGGGCACACTGATCATCAGTGCCCTGATGATCAGTGTACATGTCCCCTCCACGGAAAGCCGTTAACTGGCTCTCCTCTCCTCACGAGCTGTCAGCGTGACAGCTCAAGAGGAGAGAAATGCCGATAACTGGCATTTCCCTGTTACATGTGATTGGACACAGCTGATCACATGACCGAGCCGACACCTTCGGTTCTTTCCGTGATCGGTGATCCACTGTGTCCGAGGGACACAGCGCACCGCCGATCGCTGCGCTGTGCGCTCCCTGAGCCGCGCATGCGTGGTGACAATGGGAGGACGTCATATGACGTCCTCCCAGAACGAGAGAACCACCTTGCGTCCATCATATTCCTATATGGTGGGTGGAAGGTGGTTAAAACAGTGCAGCCATGCGGGGCCCTGCACACACGGCCACATCATTCATTCACAGTTGTCTGTGAATAGACTACAATTACCATCAGCCATTGCAACTGACAGCTTGTAGTTCTCAATGAATTGTGAGGTTGTTGGTAAGCACTCTCATTGTTCATTGATCTTCCTGTTGTCAAGTTAAGTGCCTGTCCCTATGAGAGGTACAGTCAGACAGCTATCCTGAGAGTCTGCAGGAGTCTGACATTGCACCCCTGATCTGCTGATTACAGGTGCAATGCTCAGCAGGCTCCTCTGAAAAAAAAAAAATAAATGCACTTTTTTTTACTTGCAAACAAATATACATTTATTCCTTTTTTTCAAAAGGTGAATTTATCCTTTAAGCTTTAGGGCTGGAGAGATCAAGGTAGCAGGATCAAGAAACATATCAGAAGGCAGAAGCTTACATGCACAAAGACTAGACTTTAAATTATATAATTTTATTACTACAGGTACTTATATACTTTACACACACACAATATAGATATATATATATATATATTACATTTACTTCGGTCCCCAACCGTCAAGGAGCATACAATCTAAGGTCCCTAACTAACATTCATAAATACACATACTAGGGCCAATTTAAACAGAAGCCAGTTAACCTACCAGTATGTCTTTGGAGTGTGGGACAAAACCAGAGCACCCAGAGGAAACCCACTAATATATATATTACATTTACTTCGGTCCCCAACCGTCAAGGAGCATACAATCTAAGGTCCCTAACTAACATTCATAAATACACATACTAGGGCCAATTTAAACAGAAGCCAGTTAACCTACCAGTATGTCTTTGGAGTGTGGGACAAAACCAGAGCACCCAGAGGAAACCCACGAATGCACAGGGAGAACATGCATACTAAGTGTAGATAGTGCAGTGGTTGGGGTTCAAACCAATTACCCTAGTGCTGCCAGGTGGAAGTGCTAACCACTTAGCCACTGTGCTAAATAATAAATGCACAGCAGATCATGAATGCTCTGTCAGAATCCTGCAGACTTAGAGACCTAACACACTAGATCGGTGTCAGGGTGGCAGAGTCACAAAAGCTGAACCCAAACACAAAATAGAGGTGCAGAAGACCCAAAATACATTACTCAGTGACTGTATAAACACTATCTAGAATTGAACATCAGCACTCCACAATGAGCCCACGGTTCCTTTAGGAATCTGGACTATGAGCTCAAACAATTATAATTATAAAGAGCACCATATTTCTAAAAGAGAGTTCACAGAGCGAGACAGGATCTAGTACAGTAAGACATTCAATGTGTGTTCAATCTTTGAAAAAAAGTGTGTGGTCATCAGAAACAAAGGAGTTGATTTACTAAAACTGGACAATGCAAAATCTGTTGCAGCTCTGCACAGAAACCAATTGGCTTCCATTTTTTTTTTTCAAAGCTTAATAGAACAAGCTGAAGTTAAAAGCTGATTGGCTACCATGCACAGCTGCCCTAAATTTTGCACTCTCCAGTTTTAGTAAATCAACCCCAAAGACACATTCTATTTTGTTGTTTCCCCAGATTAATAAAAGGCGGCCTAAGAACCTTTAATATGTTTTATAGTACATTTTCAGTATATGCTGAAAATGTATAATATAAACATTTTATTTATGAAGTCATCATTAGTATGAGTGTGTGCTGTTTTTGAAATACTGTACATTGCTGTAAAGGAAGATAAGTGTACTTATAGTATCTATAGCATACCTACTGAATATCCCATTTTCCAAAATGTTTTGTAGGATTACAAATCAGAATTTCAGAGGTAAAATATTAAAACAGATTTTGCAAAATTCCTCGGCTTTAAAGGAAATGCCTATACACAGTTCTGTGAAATATATTGCCTAGCCTTAATTATACAAGAATGAAAAAGTGCTGTCTTGTTTTGTTGATGCATAGTCTAAAGCGTTTTGACAAACGTGTGTTTCCATTTATAGACTAGCAGACAGCAGAGTCCGAGCATCTTTTCATGTTGCACAGTCTAATTTATTTCCCTTTTGCAAATCATTTCTTTCAGAGCATGCACAAGGCAGCGCATGCTGAGTGGTTCCTTTGAAGGGCAGCCTGCCAAGGAGAGATCAATTCTTAGTGTGCAACATCATATACGACAAGAAAGAAGGTAACTTTAGCCAGAAAGTATTACATTTTCATTCCCTTCCATCTGTCACAATATTGTTTGCTCTGTTCTAATGTTCCACATTGAGAATAACAACTTTTTCCCCCTCTAAACATGCTGCTATAAGATGTATTATTAGAAGTGTCATTCCATTCAAATGCAGCACCACTATCAATTTAAAGATCAAAGCAAAGAGTATGTTCTTTGTCCATGTAGATTATATATCATTTTAAGAGGACACAATTCTTTACGCCCCAAACTGTCTGGACTGACATGCTTTTCAAAAGTATATTTGGCTAAGCATTTTTTATTTCTTTTCAAGCACTATCTGCACCTACAGCGCAAAGATATTGTCAAACTTTGTTTTCTCTTTTTCTCCTTTCTTCTATTGCAATTGTGCTGCTTGTCACAGATCACTAAGACATGGCTCAAACAGTCAAAGAATCAGCAGGGGAAAATCTCTGGAAACCCTAACTCAAGATGTAAGTTTAATCAGCCATTGACCCTTACAATTTTTGTTTATACTAACAAAATGTCATGAAGGCTGATTTACTAATGGAGGTGAGAATCTTCACACAATATTGTGTAAATATTCACTTCATTTATCCAATCATGTAAAATCAAATTCATGTTTGTTATTTCATCTGCACATGATTGGATAATTGAAGTGAAAATTCTCGCAATTTATTGTGTTGAGATTCTCAACTTCTTTGATAAATCAGTCCAATAATATCTGTTTACTTTTATTTTAATTAAGTAAATAGAATATGGAAGGTCAACTCTCATTGTTAGCATGCTATCAGAACTTTAGCTCTGAGAAAATAATCAGTATATAATTTATGAAAACAGGCAGGAATCTGAAATTAAGGAAATTCCCTATTAATTTTCATAAGTCAACTGATAATCCAAGTTCTTTATTTGCGCTAATTTGAAGACGAAATAAAAAGCAATAATGTGCAAAAATATATATTTAATAAAAATAAAATTCAGTGCAAAATGGTAATGGAATATAATATAATAGGTGATGATAAATAATAAACAAATCAAATTAGCAGTACAATGATCTAGTCACAAATAATGGTTAGAAATTCAAACAAGCAGTTATTTTCAAATGTTAATGAAATTAGGACTAACTGTCTAAAAATGCAACATAAGAAACTCTCAGTAGCTCAGTAACATGTGACAATGACTATGCAAATCAACCATGTGACCTCTCTACAACCAGACATTCAAAGCTCAATGAGTACCTTGGCATGAATTGATTAAGAATACCATACACAGGCCAATCCAATCAGCATAGAATCTATCTGAGGTAAATTTTTACTGCTCCACTAAGTTGTCTACTTTGTCATATATATACAGTATATATATATATATATATATATATATATATATATATATATATATATATCACAAATTATAACATTTAGAGTGAAACTTTAACACAGAGCAATATAGATTTTTAGGCATTGACAACATTTTGTATAATAAATTAAATTTGTAGATTCTGCATTTTGTCTAAAGGTTAATATAAATATATACAGTATGACATTATTATGACAGAGTATGGAGGAACACTATTCAGAAGATATTTAAGTCTACCAAAAATACAGTCTATGAGAGATGTCGTTTGCTATTAAAGTGTATCTAGACCCAATGTAATATATTGCAGTTTATCAGTTCTTTGGCAAGGTACCTGTCTTTTTTTTGCGACATATTTCCTTTTAATTTCACCTGATAATCAGGCAAATAACAGATTTTCTGACCATAAGAGGCTATTCACACTTCTCTACTGTATCTATTAGGGTGCCATGATTCCTGCCCAAGCTGGACTTCAAATATCTGCCTTTCTTTATGTCCATGAGGGTCGTTGGGAATAGTAGTTGACAAAAGAAAACATTGTTTTTACTTTCTGTAGAGCACAGGAAGGAGCAAAGACACTGTAATTCTACTGACAAAACTGACAAATACTTTCTGTACTTGCTGAAAATGTTTTAACCTGAAATTTAAAACTAACACAGCCACAACATCTTCACTCTGGTAAACTGCATTATATTCATTTTTGTTCTTGGGTTTAGTTATCCTTTAACTATATATTAAAGCACAGATAGAAACAATGGACACAGGAAAGGAAAATCTGAAAATCAGTAGAAGGTTAAAATGCATTTGGGAAAACAGATTAATTATTTTTTTTTTATTTATGAACAAATTTTTATGGGATTTGTATTTTTGCCACTAACTAATTGTAGCACTCCAATACGGTTCGGTACAGAAATGCCCAGAGAGAAGACAGTGAAATTAAAATGATTCAGGAAAAGAAGGAGCAAGCAGAGATGAAAAGGTATTTGTGTTTTTTCTGCATATAGTTGTAGATGTACATGTTCATATGAAGGCCTAACTTCAATCTCTACTTTAATAGAAAAGTACAAGAAGAGGAGCTTCGAGAAAATCACCCATATTTTGACAAGCCACTCTTTATTGTTGGTCGTGAGCACAGATTTAGAAACTTTTGCCGAGTCATTGTTCGCGCTCGATTTAATGCGTAAGTAAAGAACAGAATCAATAAAGACTTATATTGCATTTAGTGTATTCAGCAGTAGATTTTACAAAGTAAATTCTACATACTGTAAATATTCTTTGCTACCCTAATTTGGCACATTAATATGTGTAACATTAACTTCTCAATTACGTTTATTCAGGGGCGGACTGACAACTCATGGGGCCCCCGGGCAATAGGGGATCATGGGGCCCTGTGTCCTTGCCCAAACTCAAAAAAGCCTATGAAAAAGGTACCGGGGCATCTCATGGGGCCCACTACTGACCCTGGGCCCTCAGGAAGTGCCTGAGTCTCCAAATGGTCAGTCCGCCCCTGCGTTTATTGGATTGTTATGTTATAGTATTTACATCCCCATCAGTGGCATCACTAGAGTTGGTGTCACCTGGTGCGATAAAACATGGTGCCACCCCCACTAGCCTGGCACAGTGCATTTGGGGTGTCATTAACAATTAATGACATCTGATTACATCTGGCAAAGGCAGCGCATCTACGTGTGGTGTGGGACATGCACACAGAACATGCCTCACTGTGTCTCTGTGTGAACTGGCAGAGATCAAAAGGGGCATCATTCATGTATATGAAATTCAGTACAAAAAATCCTTTTATAATAGAGTATGATTTAGCAGATGATCTCCATTCCCATATCCAATCTTCCCCTGATTTAGAGTGTACATATACCTAGGTAACCTTTACACCAGACAGGTGCCTTCAGAAGCACACAGAAGAGGGCTGCTGTTTGGGTGACGCATATTTTGGTTAGTGGCAGGATGACAGCTCCAACCCGCCCTCCACCTTTCATTGGGAGACTCGCTCAGAGCTCAGATGATGTATGTAGGCGTGGCCCAGCATGGCCTCCTGTTGGCCTATCCTGAGCAATCCACGCCCAACAGCTCTCACTGTTTCCCATGGCAGGGCTATAGTATAAATTCAGCTTAAAAGACAGTGAGCGCTCTTATAAATAAAGCAGCTAGAACACTAAAGGAAACCACACTGCCTTCAAAATATCAATATAACCATAAAACATCAAAGTGCAGCGCTTAAAAAAGTATATAAGTGATAAACAATAGTAAAGAGTCAATAAAGCATCCACAATGTATCACTGGAGAAATGCGAACTTCCACGGCCTTTTACTCCTTCAAATAACAGAAATGCGCACTCACCAGAAAACGCATGGGTATGCGCATGTACAATCAAACATCCCAGGTGATAGGAACATCCAAGGTTAGGCAGCAGGCATTTTCCTCATGATGGGTCATCACAGATTCTTGGGTCAGGTCCAGAGGTTCCCCCTAAGGTCAGCCAGGTGCTCCACACAAAAGCTCCTCTTAAGATGGCAGTGTGTTCTCTCTGTGGGAATGATAGCTCCACATAGGAGCCCCAGAAAACAGATGCCAGAGATAGTGTAGTACTTCCCATACACTTTTTATTTGTATAAAACGCATAACAGGGCAGTGTGCATAATCAGTTTCATAAGTGAATAGAAAAAGAAGCAATACTGACCCCAATAAAAATGGCCGCTGGGCCTCCTCGTGGCTCCGGCGGTAGTATGACGTCACGCTCTGCACAGCTCCTCCTTAGGCCTTTCGTGCTACAGGCACATCATCAGAGGGGAGACTGTACGGTACAGTCTCCCCTCTGATGATGTGCCTGTAGCACGAAAGGCCTAAGGAGGAGCTGTGCAGAGCGTGACGTCATACTACCGCCGGAGCCACGAGGAGGCTCGGCGGCCATTTTTATTGGGGTCAGCATTGCTTCTTTTTCTATTCACTTATGAAACTGATTATGCACACTGCCCTGTTATGCGTTTTATACAAATAAAAAGTGTATGGGAAGTACTACACTATCTCTGGCATCTGTTTTCTGGGGCTCCTATGTGGAGCTATCATTCCCACAGAGAGAGCACACTGCCATCTTAAGAGGAGCTTTTGTGTGGAGCACCTGGCTGACCTTAGGGGGAACCTCTGGACCTGACCCAAGAGTCTGTGATGACCCATCATGAGGAAAATGCCTGCTGCCTAACCTTGGATGTTCCTATCACCTGGGATGTTTGATTGTACATGCGCATACCCATGCGTTTTCTGGTGAGTGCGCATTTCTGTTATTTGAAGGAGTAAAAGGCCGTGGAAGTTCGCATTTCTCCAGTGATACATTGTGGATGCTTTATTGACTCTTTACTATTGTTTATCACTTATAAACTTTTTTAAGCGCTGCACTTTGATGTTTTAGGGCTATAGTATAAATGCAGTGAAGTAACCCTGATCCCACCATTCTTCAGCTGAGGCTGACACATCGGGGTGTGGCTTGCTACAAATGAAGGCGGGCTGGGGCGTATTAACCTGTACCAAGTCGGTACTTCCTGCTGGACTCTCTGTGTGATCTTAGGTGAGCAGACCACGTAATGCTGGATAATTCCTGGCGGCTGGCAGGATCGGAATTAATGGGGATGAATGTCTGGGGAAGGAGCTGTGTGTTCTGTGCTTACAGCTCTGTGTATTCTCTCACCATGTGGGGGAGCGGACCAGTGTCACCCTGGTCCTTACCCCCATAGCAACGCCACTGCTCCCCATGACAATAATACAGAAGTTTGATGTTTTGAATATAGGAATCAAATTATTGTAAAGCTGTCTCTGGCAAAAAAATTTAAACAGTCTTTGGTAGATAAGAAGGATTTATAAGTCTTTAGAAATACAAGAGAAGCAAAGCTTTACAATAAAATTTTCTGACTATAGAAATGCATGTTTTGGATATATAGAACATTTCTGCTATCGTGTTAATCTAGGCTGAGAACCTTTTTCCCCTTGATGATGCTTGCATATCACCCAGGAGGCTCTTTCAGTATCTATTACAGAGCTACTCAAGCCTCAAATGATTTACTTATTATTTTTCAAAAGATTCAGAATAATACAAGCAGCCACACATGATAACACGTAAAGGTTCAGTCGGCATCATGTTATTTAACAGAGCTCTTATATTAGAGTGGGCACTTTATTGTAGTGCATTGTAAAAACCAAGAGAAAAGCATACCTAAATAAGATTAAGATGACATATGTAACTAAACATTCTTTGTCCTAGTGCGGAGGTCAGCAACCAGTAGATCACGATCTACCGGTAGATTTTGCTGAGGGACTACTTGTAAAGTTGGAGCTATAGTAGAGAACAAGTGCTGCATAAGCTAATGGCTCCTGTCCCATGTGAAGTGATGCCAACTGAACTCATCCTCTTATCCTGGCTAGCGGTCTCCAGAGTGGTGCCAGTAGCAATACAAAAGAGATGTTCAGGTCAGTGTGAAGCAATACACTGCACATAATAGTATACAGCTGTTTTCACACTGATGCTCTGCAGTTTACCCACACTGTGGGTGCAGTGTGAAAGCAGCCTTATAGGGGGCTCAGAATACTAAGGGTTCATTTACATTTGCAGTTTGGGGGTGGTAAAACGTCATAGTTAAGATGTGTCTTTACCACCCCTGTCCCAACTGCACCCCCTTTAGCTGCAATGGCCAGGGGTGTACGCATGTCACAGCCACAGCAGGAGTTATATGCCTTGTCATGGTAGGTGGGTGTAGAACCTTCCAAGCATGACCATTCCAGTGAATGAGGCTGCTCTGCAAGTGTGCTGCAACCTTGTGCAATACAGCAAACAAGGGGTTAAAGCAGGCAGCATTGTGTTGCTTTCTCACCACCTACTTTAACCGCTTGGACCCCACAGAAGCATGCAGTTGGGGGGTGCTTGCAGAGTGGCCCCATTTACTTGAATGGGTCATGATTGGCAGGCGGTAGCACCCACCAAACCCCCCCCCCAACTACCCGTGTGAATGAGCCCTAAGGGTGCCCCTGCTGAATGCAGCTAAGGGCTCATTCACAAGTTCATCAGGCACTGCTGCTCTTTTGAAAAGTGATCCGATTGTGTTTGAAAGCTGGTGAGGAGACAATATGTTGTCTCCTCAACACCTGATTAAACCCATAATTGCCGTGCAATGCATACAATTGCAATACGGTAGCACAGCAATTAGAAGTTTAAACCAGGTGTGAGGAGGCGACACTGAGTGACACTGTGCCCAGTGATCTTTGACTTCTCCCATGTTGTTCCGGTAGATCTCCACCTCTTTAACATCTTCCCACCTGACCTAAAGCAGACTGACAGCCTGACGAGGCGTTCCTCCTTCTGAGTGGGCGTCATATGACATCCTCTCAGAAAGCGCCACTCACGCGGCTGCAGAGCCGCACAACAGTGTGATCTGTCACTGGCTGTGCGACACAGCGGATGACTGATCACTACACCAGCCCCCTGCCAGTGTCATGTGATCACTGTGACAACTCACAGCAGATCACATGACTATGAGAAACAATGGATGTCTTCTTTTCATGACATCCATTGTTTACAATTGTGTTGTTAGCTGTAATTGGTCACAGCAATCACATGGTACAGACAAGGTCAATCACAGCCCATCTGTATCATCTGAGTGGCTTTGGCCAATCAAAGCTAATCACAAAAGACACTGAATGAATACTTTTCCAAAAAAAGGATCATTTGGGGGATATTTTCTCTTGTGCCATGTTCTCTCCATTTATCTCCCCAATGGGAGTAAGCTTATTGAAAAGTAACAGTTTGCTAGAAATGAACTTGCATCTAGGAGAACAACCTCAGGGTTTGATTTAAGTGAAATAAAATGGTGCAATTCAGAGTGCAAAGAGTAGCTGGGTAGGGTGCAAAATGTGGCTGTGGTAAAGTAAAATGCCTAAATTATTTTCAAAAGGTAATGTTTTAAAACATATACAGTCTGCGCCTTTTAGTGTTTGTTAAACTAGAGCAGTTCTTTGGATTAAAAAAAAAAACTAGAGCAGTTCACAATTTGTTCAGCTTGGCTGAATGATTGAATACCAAAAATGTGTCCCAAGGTGCCAGATAGCTCAAATACTTCTTTATACTTAATGATACCCAGTCCTGTCTAGTCTTCCTTGGCTTCCAACTGCTAGAAGCATCAATGAGGATTTTGTGATGTTTGTAGTTCTACACAGTGTATGAAGATTAAGATCTTTAATGGGAACTTTTTAAAGGGAGAGTTTCAAATGGAAGAATAGACACAGTAAAAAACACATTTTAAATCACTAAATATAGGGTTCAAATTCTAAATTTATACACTTTCTCTAAGTTTCTCTTAGCTAATATGTCTAGTTATTACACCTTTGTAATTTTAAAAAGTCAGCAAAAAGTTTTTAGGGTTGGGTAAAAATGTATGGGTGTGGAAAAAATGATAACAGTGAGAAGTGTCAGGGAACTCCAATGTTCCTCTGGTTTCTTGTGTAAGGGAGGTTTCAGGGGGTGCAAAAACAAAAAGAAGGGACAAAAATGATAAATGTGAATAACCATCTCCACGCTTACAATTACATAATTTACTTGTCCTATAAGGCTGAATTATGGTAAACTATAGCAAAACTTTCAGGACACACTACATATATTATTTTATTTAGTGTATTTATGTATTACTAGTACATAATATGGATTATGAAACCATTTTTAATGCAATCTATGCTTGAGAAGATGAAGTGTGAAAACATAATATTAACATACTGGTTTTCTCTAGAGTGCAAAGCCTAGGTCCACCATAAACTCCCAGATTTTTTTTCCTCATATATATCCAGATTCTAGCCTGAGATTTATCTTTCCACAATATTACTGCAAGGTTTATATGTTGTTTATTTCCTTATGAAATGTATGAACTTTTGTTATATTCCATTAGCGAAATAATTGATTAACTTATTTTTTATACCTACCCATTTTCTGTGGTTACATATCTGTTTAGATTTGGTAATGTATGAAGTCTCAAAATACCATAGTCATAATTAGCAACTTCAATGCATACACAAGCAATATGCTTAAATATTTTGAGGACAATAGAGATCTTCCTTGAATGCTAATACCAAAGTAGTACATTAAAAACAATTTTGGGTCTTTTTGTGCATTTTAAGTATACTATCTAACTTTTCCCCTACATTTTTTTTTTTTTTTTTTGCGCTTTCATTCAGTCTTTTAGGGAAGGAAGGAGGTGAAAGGTCCACTAGAGAAATAAAAATAAAAAGTGACAGTTTTGTAAAGAAGTCATTTCAAAGCCTTTCAAAGTGTTTTCACATGCCAAACGTTTTTGACATTTATTCATTAAAGAAATGGTTAATGATGAATCTAGGCAATTCTTAGGTAGCCTACAGCTTTTAGGTTAGGTGTAGCATTTGCCTAAATCTACTACTTTTATGTCAATCCAAGAGAGTTTAAATATTATTACCAAAGCATGATATAGAGTATATAAAAATTGCATATACCATAAATAATAATCACAAATGTTTGCCATTATAATCACACATTGCACAAAACCTTTATGTTAGAAATATATAACTACAGTCTAGATACCCTGCTATGAATGTGTATTTGCTGACCAAATCAATGACATTTATTTCTAGGGAAGAATGTACATAAATGGAACACCCAGACTTTAATATGCTACTTGTTCTGTAACCTTTTCAGCTATGCAGCTATGCAGAGATAATTCAGGAATAATAGCTTTTGGATAATGGCTGATTTATAGCCCCAACCTGACTTTTTAAAAGGTCAAGAGGTGCTTATAAAGCCATAAAAAATCTAGTATGTTTTGTGGTGTGTGTGCGCACTCCTGTGTCTATAAGAAACATGGCTTGCAGGATTGTGAATGGTGCATACATATGTGTCATCTAGGTTTCTCACCTACACATGGTGAGGGGCTCCATAGTTGATGACTGATGTGGAGGAAACAAACTTTTTTTTTCCATAAATTAATAAACATGTCATACTCACAAGCTATATGCAATGGTTTTGCACATACATACAAAATACTGCAACCATAAAGTGTACAATCCAGTGTCCAGACATCTTACCAGATGTAATTGATCTCTAAACCATAAGAGATCAAAAGTAAATGGACCTCAATATAGCAACATCAGCTCACTCACTGCTTCACAAAATGGGTCACAGATAACCTTTAAGGGACAAAAGGAAGGACAAAGACCAGGGGCGGACTGACAACTCATGGGCCCCTGGGCAATAGGGGATCATGGGGCACTTGTGTCCTTGCCCAAGCTCAAAAAATCCTATGAAAAAGGTACCAGGGGCATCTCATGGGGCCCCCTACTGCCCCCGGGCCCTCGGGCAGTGCCTGAGTTTCCAAATGGTCAGTCCGCACCTGACAGAGACTAACCCACAAAGTGTAATACTGTTAAAAGTATATGACTATATTTGTGCTCTCAATGTGTAAGATATAAATCAGACAGGAAATGTTGTGCCACTTGGCATTCGGCAGATGTGATGATGGCACAGGCCAGGCCCCTCCCTATGCATTTCATCATACAAAGAACGTCATCAGGGGAACAGGAGCTGGCCGGCAACATCTGCAATAAATTAATATATGGACCAACTGATCATCACAATTAGAGCTCCTCCTTTGGATTTCATTAAACGCCACCCAAAAATGTATTCCACATATACTATATAAATTAACGTATCTAAAAAAAAAAATATATATATATATATATGTATTAAAAAAATTTATAAAAATTGATATGCAATAATTTAACTTTAAACAGTCCATCACAGTACCTTCTAGTGAGCAAACACCAGGAGGTAATGAACCAGTGTTATGAAAACATAGGAGGTGCACTGCAAAGAGGTATATACTGTAATTACAAAAGGGGGAAATGCTGACTGGATGAGACATCAGATACTAATGTCACACGTACAGGAAAACTGGAGTATTTTAAAAATATAAAAATGACTTACCTATGCACCTCAGAGTGCCACACTCAAACTTGGGCTGGTCTGGGCTGGTGTTGTTACCCTACTTAAGGCTTTCATTAATGGAAGTGTCACAGTCCTTCACAAGATTCTCCCCATTTGGAAACAAGAGACCACCCCTCACAAAAGTATAATCAAATACATTGCTCATATGCAGTTTAGAATAGCTTTAGTCATGCCCATATTACAGAAACATATACAGCAAGCACATAAGATACAGACTAGAGTTTATAATCAGCCTTCTAAAATCTGAACCCTTAACCCAGAAGAATCTTGCTCTTGTTGTCTACTTTAGAGAGTAATTTTTTATATAACAGCCTGGAAAGATGAGACCCCTCCAAACATACCAGGTTAACTTATTAAAACCCTGGAGGGATCATGAGAAACATTTACCTGAAAGTTACCTTAAAATATCATCCCAAAAGAAAAGAAGTTTCTGAAGATGTGCAGAAAGTGTTAGCTCTTTGGGTCATAAAGGAATCTTACACTGAGTGGTCAAGTTCCATAGTGCTTATCTCTAATCTAGATGGCAACTCGAGGTTTCTGAAATTACATCAGGAAACTAAATGCAAAATTCATATTTGAAGCTTATCATATGCCCCAGGTGAATTAGTCAAAAAGGTTTGGTGCCACCAGGTACATTCCAACCCTTGATGTTACTAAAGGGTATTGTCGGGCTCCCTTAACAGACGGGGCAAAGGAAAAGACAGCTTTTCTCAAAACAGATAGGCTGAACCAGTACCTGGATCTCCCTTTTGGCTTATATGGGGCCCCAGTTTCATTCCATAGAATGATTGACCACAGTCTTAAGCCCCACAAAGCATATGCTTCAGCATATCTACATGATGTTGTCATTTTATAGTCTTGACTGGGATTTCCACCTACAAGGTCCAGGCATATTCCACCTATCTAAAAGGCCCAGGCAGTTTTATTCCATTACGAAGGCTGGGTTACCCACCAAAAAAAAATGCAATAGGCCTGGATGGCAGGTTATAATCCTATAATAGACAAAACTGAAACAATTAAAAGCTGACCCTCTGTCTGTCTTTCCCAGGGAAGGGGAAAGAGAAGACAGACAGCAGGTCTGCAGCCACCAAGCATATGTACTATTTGACATATATGAGCATTGTTACATGCTAATTTACAATTGTAAGTACAATTTTATTGCATCTATTAAAATAATAGTGGTAAACACTATGAGGCTCTCCTTGTTTTTTATGAGATCTCATATTTGTGGATGATTATGGTGCGTACACCTCGGATTGAAAGAGGATCAATGGAGTCGGTTATATGAACTGCTGGTCTAAGGAAAAGCCTCGTGGAGAGGGTGTACTTCTGAAGCTGTTGTTGACATTACATTGATAGTGGGGTCTACCTAAATAGTTGAGGATACATCTGAGTGGGTCATGGTGGAGTGTGAAGTGATGCACCTTGAAACATGGATTTCTTGCACATAATGCTCAATTGAGATTTGAACTACAGTTTATGCACTGAGGACTTTATATGGACACTTTTTATATTAGGTATTGTATGCCTATTTGCTGGGTTTGATATTTATTAATATAAAAGTTTAAAGGAGCGCTACACTAATTATTTTTGGTTTTCATGTAATACTGTATTACAGTGTTTTCACAGTGGTGTCAGCTCAATTGGTATTGATGATTTCACATATATTCTTTTATATAATTTTCAGTATATTTTCTTTTGTTATTACACTTGTTTTAGCAGCATGGGGGTACTATCTATACTTATGCTAATGATAATGTAGCATTATACAGCACTGTATATAGCACTGTAGACCTGAAAGCACTGTCAACTCTCTTTATCTACTCTAACACTGACAAATGCTTCTGCAAATCCTGTTTTTTAACCACTGCAGCCATACGTCACCAAGTTGAAGTAGCTGTACCTGGGTGATGCCTGCAGCTGCAGGCATTACCCCGGTATTTTTTCTTTCAGCTGCATGTGAGCTTTAATGTAATAATGATCTGAGTGGCTAATTAGCAGCTGGGTTGCTTTTACAGGCAATGGAAGGGCCCCTTCCCCCTCCCGCTGCCTTCTGGTGCCTTCCCGAGCTCTCCCATTCCACCAGGGCACCCATGACTGAAGCCGGCAGTTCCACTGGCTTATCATAGAGATGACCGTGGATCAGAATATCCCCAAGCATCTCTGTGATAAAAGAAACCGAAAGTGATGAGCATTTTGTCACTTCCGATTTCACCATTGCTGGCTTGTGAATGCATCTCATCAAGTCAATCTTGGTTTATTCAGATGGTTTTAAGAACAGAGGAGAGATCTTGGGTCTAATAGACCGCAGATGTCTTTAAAAAACAAAAGGGTACATCACTGCCCTTAGCTATGACAAGGAATGTTGTTCAACTCTTGTGATAGCCACAAAAGTGATTAAAAATGTAATAAAATAGGGGGGGCGCTCGTGAGCAGCAGCCAGGATGGCTGCCTATTAATTTACTGTCTCGGCCACCGGACACATCGGCCAATTTCTGACCCTCAGGGGGGGTCCCTCCGCTTCCTCCCTGGCCCCCTGTCCTTCCAGCACCCTGATGGGGAAAAAAACCCCGGCCCCCCGCACCTCCAGCGTCCGGCGGACCGTTCAGGAGGTTGCGGCCTACCCGCCGGAGATCGCGGGTGAAGCCGCGGCCTCGATTTTGGGCCGGCCGCCGGAAGCTTCCAGGACCCCGGCCGCGGATTCGCGATTTTCGCCCGGGACAACAGCTGAAGCCCTGGCTGAAAGTTTGGGTCCCCTGCCATCACTAACTGCAGGTGAGATGGATCCTGGCAGTGGGGAGGACCTGGATCCCGAGCCATCCCGGCGGTCGCACATTCCATCCCTGCGGGATGCCGAGCTCCTGCGCCGCTTTAAAAGTATGCTGCAATCAGAATTGTCCTCCGCTACCTCCAAGCTGGCCGACCGTCTTTCGCGGGAAATTCGAGATTTGGGCAATCGGACGAATGATCTCGAAGATAAAATGGACGCTGCGGCCACAGTCATTGAAACTCACGAACAGGACCTGTGCGACCTTAAGAAGGAATTGGCGGATGCACTACTGCGGCTTGAGGATTTCGAAAACCGTTCCCGCCGTGGCAATTTGCGGTTAAGGGGTATTCCGGAAACGGTCACGGATCTTACCTCCACTGCTACTGCTCTGTTTCAGGAGCTGACACCCGCTATTCCCATTGACCGGCTCGAATTTGACCGCATACATCGTTCTTTGGGCCCCAGACGACCGGATGGGTCTCCGAGGGACATTATCATCAAGTTTACTTATTACCGCACTAAGGAAACTATCCTCTTGGCGGCCAGAAATAACCCTGATCTTAGCTTCCAGGGGCACCGCTACCAGCTTTTCGCGGACCTCTCTCAGACCACTCTCCAGAAGCGACGCCAGTTGAAGCCCTTCACTTCTGTCCTGGTGAAACACAGAATTAAATATACCTGGGGCTTTCCGTTCCGCCTCACCTTCACCTACCAGGGCCGCAGTCATTCTGTGGCTACGCCGGAGGAGGCCCATTCTCTCCTAGAATCTCTACATCTTCCCTCGCCGGAAGCTGCTGATCGGAGCCCGGCTCATTCATCTAGATCCTCGGCAAGGCCGCCCCCTCTGGGCCGCATCTGGGAGCGGTCGTCCAACAGGAGGGGGGCTCTCCCTCAGACCCCTTCGCGATCAAGTCCTTCCTGTTCTTCTCCAGGCTGACGATGCGCCTTGGAACTCCCACATATCGTCTCACCGAGGGACTACCCTGACGAGATAGTGAGTTTGGCCCTTAGGGCCTCCTCGGTTTGTCGACATTCTAGGTTGAGACTGCTCCGGCTTGCCCTTTTGGGTTTCATCCCGGGTTGGGGGGGGGGGTCTCTTCCTGGACTTAGGAATCGGGACTTTTTGCTGCCGCAGCCTGTTTTGGGTCCATGTGATGGTGCTTGGGTCTACGTTTGTGGCATTGGGAGATGGTTCCCTTGGGCTCCGGGGTGGGAGGTTGACCCGGTGGGCCTGGTTGGGTGGAGGGGGGTTGGCCCCTGTGGTTCTCCGGGTTTCTATGGGGAGGTCGTCGCGGAGGTTCCTGCTCCTGGGACTTTTAGTTTATTAAGATTTACTATATTCTATTATGTACATTGCCTTTTTGCCCCCTGAGGGCTTCTGTTTTGATGTTTCCATTTGCAGCCATGTGTCCGGTGGTAGAGTTACCCCTAACTGTATCCTTCATGTGTAGGATGCACGTCACCATTGGTGTGACACGATTGCACTGTTGTGTATATTTTTTGTGTCTTTTTCTTTTTTTCTTTCTTTGTTCTTCTCTTTTTCTCTGTTTTTTTTTGTTTTTGTTTTCTGCAGGGTTCCGGGACGCCATGGTCCGATCGCCATTGGGAGTGGAAATTGCTGGCTGCTTTGGGCTTTTTTCTGCTGAGCGTGTTGCGTTGATACCGCCATGGCCTCACCCCTTTTGAAAATACATTCACAAAATGTTCAGGGCTTCAATTCGCCTCAGAAACGGGCTAAAGTTTTTCATCACCTCAAGTCGCAACAAATTGATGTGGTATGTCTACAGGAGACCAGGTTTTCTCAGTCCTCCGCTCTGCGTTATCTTTCACCTCACTATCCCATCTTTTACACGGCCTCGGCTCCTGAGAAGCGTCGGGGTGTTCTGATAGCTTTTAAACGCAATCTCCCCTTTGTCTGTGCTCGGAATATAGCGGACCCCACGGGCAGGTATTTGCTTCTGCAAGGCACCCTCTGGGACCAGGAGGTTACCTTTGTCTCTTACTACGCGCCTAACCGTTTCCAGCATAAATTCTTTTCGCATCTTTGCACCATTATTTCTCGACACTCTGAGGGTCTTCTTCTTGTTATGGGGGATTCGAATGTTACCTTAGATTCCACACTGGATAGGCGCTACGCACAAGGAGCGACCCCCTCTCATGACTTGGTGCTGGAGGAACGTATGCGCTCTCTTTTGCGGACGGCGGGGCTAGCGGACGTCTGGAGGGAACTTCATCCAACTGAACGCGACTTTACATTCTATTCTAACCCTCATGACAGTTTTTGTAGAATTGATCATATATTCATGCAGGTCCAGCAACTCCCCTCGGTCCGGCGGATAACTATTCCCTCCTCATCCTGGTCAGACCATGATCCTTTGGTACTCCTCCTTGCCCTTTCCGGGTCAGAACGACGCCCTTTTCATTGGCGCATCAATGACTCTTTACTGACCACTCAGGCTACCTGCCAAGAAATAGAATTCTTCTTACGGACATACTTTACGGAAAACTCGGGATCGGTCTCTTCAGCAGTGCCCCTATGGGAAGCGCATAAGGCCACGGTGCGGGGTCATGTTATACAGCTGGCTGCAGTCCGGAAGCGGGAGCGGGAACGTCGACTCTCGGAGCTTCATTCTCTCCTGGCCTCTGCGGATGCGCGTTGGAAGTCATCTCCATCCGTGGCCCATAAACGCGCTCGGGACGCTCTGGCGACAGAATTGGACCTCCTTGCCTCTTCGGAGGCGGAACGGGCCTTGCGTTGGACCAAACATAAATTCTATTCCTGTGCTAATAAGCCCGGTCCCATGCTAGCCAGGAAACTCAATTCTGTGGGGAAACCCCATAAACCGATTCGGCTTCGACTTTCCACGGGTGGCTGTACTTCTAATCCCCAGCAGATTGTTTCCCGATTCTCGGACTTCCTTTCGTGCCTCTATGCTGCCCCAGATCCCTTCCTTGTGGCCCAGGCAGAGGCATTCTTTCAGGACCTCCATCTTCCTGGATTAACCGAGGCAGCACAGGTGGCCCTCAACGCAGGTGTCACCGTACCAGAAGTGCTACAAGCAATCAAATCTTTACGGTCCACCGCGGCCCCAGGTCCAGGCGGCTTCTCCGGTCTCTATTATAAAAAATTCTCAGCCCTATTGGCGCCCTTTTTAGCTGCCTACTTTAATGAGTTACGACAGGGCTCCTTGCCCTCTCCAGACGCACTTAGGGCACATATCTCTATGATTCCTAAGACGACCGCTGATGTCCAGGAACCGCAAGCCTTCGGGCCCATCTCTCTTCTTAATGAAGACTTGAAAATATTGGGCAAGATCCTTAGTTTTCGCATCAATAAATATTTGTGTAGCCTGGTCCACAGGGACCAAGTAGGGTTCGTCCCCGGGAGGCAGGTGGGTGATAATGTCCGTAAGGTGGTCCATCTTATACATTTTCTGCAACAACGGAAAATACCAGGATTCTTACTGTCCTTGGACATATATAAAGCTTTTGATTCTCTATCCTGGGAATATCTGCGGTTTGTGCTGTCTCGCTGGGGTTTCGGGGATTCTATTCTCTCTTGGATTCAAGCCTTGTATTCCTTTCCTTCGGCTTCCGTTAAATACCCTGGGTATTTCTCGGATCCCTTTCCTGTTGGGCGAGGGACGAGGCAGGGCTGCCCGCTGTCCCCGGCGCTCTTTGTCCTGGCGCTTGAGCCACTGGCTTTAGCGCTCCGGACCGACTGCAATGTATCGGGGGTTCCATACGCGGGACAGGAGTTTAAGCTGAGCCTCTTTGCGGACGATGCCCTCTTGACCCTTACTAATCCTCTGACGACACTTCCTAATTTGCAACGGGTTCTTGAGCGCTTTTCCTTGATCTCGGGTCTACGTATTAATTTGGATAAAACCGTTGCTCTCAATATTACTTTGGCTTCAGATTTGGTTTCACGCCTACAATCCCACTTCCCTTACCGGTGGGCTTCCTCTTCTCTTGAATACTTGGGCATTCGCTTGACCCCCACCTATGACTCCCTTTTTGCTGCAAATTATTATCCTTTGCTTAGCTCCTTATCTTCTCTTATGCATTCCTGGCAATTTCCACACCTGTCTTGGATAGGACGGGTTCATTCAGTGAAAATGACCATCTTGCCGAAATTGTTATATTATTTTCGCACCCTCCCAGTGCGGGTTCCCCCTCATTTTCTTCGGTTGCTTCAGGCGAAGTTTATGCGTTTTATCTGGGCCAATAAGCATCCCAGAGTTTCTAGAAATACGCTCTTTGCTCATAGACTCCAAGGTGGTCTTGGGGTACCCAATGTAACTAAGTATTATCAGGCGAGCCAAATTGCCCCGCTGTCTATGTTGCACGCTTCCTCCGATGTTCCTCTCTGGGTCCTGCTGGAACTGCCTAATTGTGCCCCTATCGCACTATCGACACTTCTATGGCTTCCCCCTGCCCTGCGCCCTACGGCGCTGAGTCCGATGTTGCTCCATGGCCTACGAGTTTGGGACTCGGTACGTTACTCCAGTGGCCTGATGTCACCTTTCCTGCCCTTGCTTCCAATCGTTAATAACCCTCTTTTCCCGCCGGGTCTAGATCACCCGAGGGCATTTTCTTGGTGGGTGGCTCATGGTTTCTCACAGGTGCGACACTTTTTGATTTTTCGGTCCTTTCCCACCTGGAATGTCCTCCGGGAGTCTCGGGATGTTCCCCCAGCGGAATTTTTTCAGTACCTTCAATTGCGGCACTGGCTACTCTCGCTGAGGGCCACTTCTGCTTTCCCATATCAGACATCTGCCTTTGAACGGCTTTGCCAGCAGCGTCCGGGCGCCCCGGGCCTTATCTCCCTTCTTTATGCAGCTTTGAACAGATGCTCGTCGCACACTTCTCTTTCATATGTAGTTCAGTGGGAACGCGACCTGGGAATGGCTGTGGATCCGGAGGACTGGAATAAAGCCTGGTCCCTCATAGCTAAATGTTCGTTTAATACAACCACGCTGGAAGCAGCCTATAAGGTATTGTTTCGTTGGTATTGGGTGCCGGCTCGTTTGGCCCAGGCTAACCCTGCCTGTAGTGATCGATGTTTTCGGGGTTGTGGCCATCGTGGCGATGTACTGCATATCTGGTGGTCATGCCCGAGGTTGGTTCGTTTTTGGTCTCGTGTGTTTGGCCTCCTTTTCACTTTGTTTCATCTCTCCATACGCCGGGATGCTCGGTATGCTTTGCTTCATTGCCCCATACCGGGCCTCTTGGCTCGTCAGCAGCGGTTGGCTTCCTATTTGTTTTTATCGGCCACTAGGACAATTGCCCAGGCCTGGAAGAGTCCGTTTGTACTTTTTCAGGGGGTGCGGGATCGTATGACTACTATGATGCTCAATGAACAGATGTCGAGTATATGCAACGACTCTCAACATAAATTTTTGAAAATATGGGAGCCATGGTTGCAATATGCCTTTCCCACGCTCCCCCCGGCCAGTGTAGGGAGGTGATGGAGTTTTGTATTGGCGCTCATGGACCCTTGCTCTCTGGTGTGTGTTTTTGTTTTTTTTTTTTCTCTTTCTTTCTTCTCTGCTTTTCTTCTTTCCTTTTCTGTTTGTTTTGATGTGACAGTGGACAGCTGTCTTTAGTTGCGATAATCTGAGTTTCACTGATGTTATTGTTACCTATGTGCCATTGATAGCCCCTACGTGGGCATACGTTTTGCCTTATTGGAATTAGAGCGTTGTCTGCTCTATTATGCATTTTCTATCGGTGCAATTGATAGCCCCTGCGTGGGCGTGTTTTGTTGCCTCTGTTTTATACTGTTTAAAATTAATAAAAACCATTGAAATACAAAAATGTAATAAAATAAATATTAAAATAATAAAAAAAAAAAGCACCATTCCCGTGCTAAAATTCATTGTTTTTTTTTTTTAAAAAAATGTGTTTGAAAAACTGCTGAGCAAATACAGCGTGGCATAAAAAATTGCAACAACCACCATTTTATTCTCTACAGTCTCTGCTTTAATATATATATACTGTTTGGGATTCTAAGTAACTTTTTAGAAAACATTTTTTGATTTTACATGTAGGAGAAAAATGTCAGAATAGGTTTGTGGGCTGACGTGGTTAAAAGGAGTGGGTTGGAACATAACAAAACACTATTGGCCCTTCTAAGCCAACTTAGCACAGTTCAAAGACCAGGAAATACATTACTGGTAATTGGTTGCTATAGCAACAATCGGTTTTATTGCTTCACCATTTTCCCAAACTGAGAAGGAGTTGGGTTTGCTGCAGACCTGCGCTCGACCCAACTGAGAGCTCATCCCTATTGGAAACTTACACCTGCAGAATGGAACTGGCCTTAAAGTGGTTTTAAACCTCAGGCGTGAAATGTAAACAAAGCATATCCTTCTATAGTGTGTCTCAATTAAGAGCACTAAGTGTAATTTCTGTCTGCTGCTTTGTTTCTCTGCTATCAGCATGAGTCACTTCTGACAAGTTTTTGTGACACCAAGAGAAAAAAGGTGACAGGAGAAGGACCTCCAGCTGATTGAGAGACTTAGCTCTGTCCATATGAGCTGTGTGGAGGGGAATGACTCCCTTCCCTCCAATAAGCTTTTTTAAAGCAGATGACCTAGAGAATAGATTCGTGGGTTTTGCAATTTTTATGTCACATGGTATTTGCGCAGCCATTTTTCAAAATGCAATTTTTCAGACAAAATACCCTTTTTTAAATTTTAATGCAAAAAAATAATATATATCCCAATTTTTGGTAAAATATAGAAGAGAGCGTTACACTGAGTGAATTGATACCAAACTTGTCACGCTTTAAAACTGCGAATGCCCGTGCAATGGCGAAAAACAGCTTAAATTTTACTATCTATAGGCGACGCTGTAAAAGCCTTTATGGGTTACCACTTTAGATTTACAGAGGAGGTCTGGCACTAGAATTACTGCCCATGACTGCGGTGATACCGCACATGTGTGGGACGGTCGAGGTTGGCATGTGTGAGGGACCGACGCAAGCATTCGTATTTGTGCGCAAGCACAGGGAGATGGGGGAACTTTAATTATTATTTTTCTTACACTATCATTTAAAAATGTCTTTATGATCACTTTTATTGCTGTAACATGGAAAGTAAACATCCCTTTTGACAGCAACTGGCATGTGACAGGTACTCTTTATGGAGAGATCTGGGGTCTATAACACCCCAAATCCCTCTTCTGCCCTTTAATCACATCAAGATCAGTGTGATCAAATGATTTTCTTTTTTAAAATGGGCGCCATTTGTAAACCGGAAATGATGTAAGGTCATCACCGATTCGGTCTTTGTCCAGCTCTGTGATCAGCAGGTGGAAGCTCTAGCTGGTTGATTGGGACTCCTGGAGGGACGGGAGATCCCAGTAAAGCTGCTGAAGGCAGCAGGAGGTGGTGATGGTCCCCTCCAGCTGTTTGTAGTAGCAATTGAGCAGCTAGTTAGCAATTTCTATTACAATAGAGCCAACCATTGGCTCTAAAAAAAAAAATATGTTACCAGGGTGATGCCTGCAGCTGCAGGCATCATCCCAGTACAACCACGTGAAATTCAGTGATGTACCAGGTACGTGACTGGTCGGCAGCTGTAGTAAACACCTCTTGCTGACTTGTGCTTACAACTTACCTGTAGGTACAAGGAATGGTGCACATTTAGGAGATATTCACTATTTCTGCAGCCAGAGACATCACCAACTCATGCACTTTACACTACGAAGAGACGGCATACTGAGTATGCCGTCCCTTCAGATAGCCGTGCTGTGTTTGTGGCTCCCATGCGCATGTGCATTAGTGACATTATGGCGGCTAGACCATTCAAACGGCCAGGGCCTGTGTTTACCTGGAAGGAAGACCGGGTGAAGATGGAAGTCCTGTCAGCGATGACAGTGCACCACTGGAGGACTTTGTTTTAAGGTAAAGATTTCATATTGTGCTAGTTTGCAATGCATGTTAGCATATTATGACATTAACTTGCAGAGGGAAGTTTTATCTTTCACACTTCACTACTACTTTACAGTGGGCATTAGAATCATTGAGGTATTACCTTTGGTCAGACAGGTCTGATTGATTACAGAATATTCTCAGTACTTGATGGCTCGGAACATAGGGAACAATTTAAGGGTCACAAAGTGGTTTCTGGCTTTGCAAAAATTTAAATTTTATGTGGAACACAAGCCAGAAGACAACCAAGATATGCCAATAGACTCTCCTGCATCCACTGTAAGTTGGCACAACATGCTCCTTACCATAGGTCTAAGCAGACTTGGAAGTACTGGCAGGAAGAATTTTGAATAAGCGTCACCTAGACTTCTCACCTACACATGGTGAGGGGCATTAGGGTTCATGACTGATATGGAAAAAATAAACTTGTTGCTTTCACAGAATTTTATTAAGCCCTGCTATGAGTCCGGGAGCCTGGAGGCTTTATAGAGTTTTGGATGTAAGTAAGCTTTCATTCCTAGGTTCACATCCTACCTGGTAGTAGGACCTCTTTATTTGTCTCAGCTGTGCACGGGTCTTTTTATACATAAGGTGACTGTTCTTCAGGGCTCTCTCTCTCTCTCTCTGCTACGGCTGGGTACTGACTGCAGAAAGAACACTAAATAGGTACTACCTCTTTGTTTTTGGGAACCCTTTAGGGGGCACCCTGTTACTCAGAACCTGCCCTGAGTTGCATTAGTTTCTCAAATGAGCAGATGGTTTGTTTGTTTTATATTAGAGTTTTATTTTTTGTTTTACATTGGACTTGCTGTACAAAGCTGGAGCCCCAGGTTTTCTACTGTTTTTTGGCTTCTTTCCAAGGCTTTCCCAGCTGCTCTGGGACCTATATGAGTTATTAGTGATCTTGACAGGAGTATCCTGTGGTCATCATGAAGAAGTTCAATTTCATTTGGCAGCTGGCTAACTAGATGAAGGAGAGAAGATTGTTGCAACAGATGTTGGGGGGAAGGTGACATCCTTGACTGGCCCAAAAACAAGGACTGGGGTGGAGCATATACAATTTCTGTACCAGGCTCTTATGGCTTTTATCTACACTGAGATCACACTGAACTTTCTGAGTTGTATCAAATTTCTTCCTGCATCCCACCCTTTCTGTTTTCACTGTCTTCCTAAAAGGACTCCTAAGAGTTAAACTCTAAACCAGGTAGATGCCCAACTATCAGATTTCCAATTAGTGGAATAATTTTACAACCTAAAACTTTTTACATTCCCTAATTAACTTGTCTTTAAAGGATAAGTTCACATTTTATAACATGTTACACCCGTGTTAAGGGTGTAACATGTAACATGTTACTGATGCAGAAGCTCTGCACCTCCCCCCCAATCCCCCATTGTAACAGCAGGCCGAGGATCTTCTCCCCACACCCACTGTCACAACTTTAAAAAACCACGGTTGTTAGGGCCTCTACCCAACCGGCTGGGTTGAGTTCTGTGAATGGGAGAACTACAACTACTGTCAACCATTGCAGCTGATGGCTTGTAATTCTCAATGAACTACCAGGGCGCTGATGAGCTCTCTAGGTAGTTCATTGATCCTTCCTGTCATTCAGTAACTGACTGCTTGTAAGTATTACTGGCAGACAGCTACACCAACAGCCTGCAGGAGCCTGAGATTGCACACACAATCTGCAGTTCATGGGTGCAATGCTATACAGGCTCTTAAAAAAAAGATGTGCATTTATTTTTTTCAAAAAAGGAGAACTTATCTTGTAATTGTGCCTGCCTAAAAGGGCCTCTCGCTTCTATGAACTTTTATAAACAAACTTTAAAAGGGGATGGTCCACATACAGTAATTGCTGCCACTTTGGGCACCAAGTGGGCAAAAGTGTACCGAGGTGGAAGCACCCAAAAGCAACTAAGAAACCCCTGCACTCTGTATGTAGGCGCAAGTTTTAATCCCTTCCCACTTTTATTATAATTTTGGCTTACCCACAAGTTCACTGAACGTTCTGGCTGATTTGTGTCCTCTGGATAGCCAATGGTCCTCCTAAACATTTTAGAACCTATGTCAGATAAATTATCATATAGTTTGAGAGAGCTGACATTCCACCTCCCCCTGGATTTGCACAAGACTAACAGAAGGTTAGTGCTGCAGGAGTAGTGCTGGCACCTAGATTTTTAATTCTGGCTCCTAATTCTGGATATTTTTCCAAGCCAGGCCTTTTATTTGAAAGGCTCTTTTCTGTTTTTTTCCTTAATAAAAATGTGATTGTAAAAATGGAAAATAAAAAGTAAAGTTTAATAAAGATGATTGTAAAATGTGAACCAAGACAACTACAAGTTATGCTGGCACAAAGAATACATACAAATATAAAGATACTCTAAAATAAGAGAAACAGGGGTGATCTTTACAGTTGTTTTGTGTTTTATGAACTTTTCTGTATTTTATCCTCTTTCATTTATTTCCTCTATCATTCCCATGCCTTTCATTTCCTTGGGCTGTTATCATTCCTAATAATATTATCTTTGTGTTGGGTTTGTGGAATTATTCACTTCTTTCCTTTCTAGGCAAAAGTATTGAATGTTGTGACTGGCAGATAAGAAGTGTTTATCCATCTCATTAGTCTGCCTATCTTGGGTAGAATCATGTGTTTGTCTTATTTTCTTATTTTATAAACACAATGACCTAATGCTGCACCCAATATCAGAACATATACAACTACTATATTCTAATATTACAAAATGTTTCATTATTCTCTCTATTAAATCTACTGATATCTCCCTGAGAAAATTTAATTTTTTTTTGCTTTAGTCATTTACTAGGGATAGAGTTATGGGCTTTTTTATTCTTAATGTAGGGGTTGGTGTTTTACAGATAAGAGATATTTTTATAATTTGGAGCTTTCATCTTAAAATATTTCATATTAAAGCTTTACCTTTGTACATTTCAGAGACTGTTCCTCTGTCTCAATGCAAATGTGTAAGCAGATCAGATCTGTAACTAAGCTTATCTCTAACAACTGAGCTGTTCTTAAAGAACTTTAACAACTTCGTTCTCCAGCCAGTGTGAGACAGTCAGTTGAAAATGATATAGCATTTCCAGTAGGCATTCTGCAGCCACACTCTTGTCCAGCCCCACTTTTCTCATTTGTTCTTGGTTGATTTGGCTGCAAGCAGAACAGTTTAAGGGTTCATGCACACTGACTTAAAAAAATAGCAGTACTCTTGGCAGAAAAAATGCTAATTTTGAACATTTTTTTGTAGTGTTTAGGCGCATTTAGAGTTTTTTTTTCTGTCAGAAAAATGTTCTCAAAAAAATACAATACAGAATCTTTTTTTAAGCCTTTAAATGCTGTGCTTAAAATATGACTCTAATTGTCCTAATGTGCATGGACACATAGAATAACAATAATTGCTTTTACAGGCAAATTGCTAAACTCCTCTAGAAGCAGTGTTTTTTTTTAAGCCAGTTTGCATGAAAAGGTATCTAAAGCAACATGTTTTATAGCTAAAGTACCTAAGCGTTAGGACCTTAGTTTTTTTTTTTTCATCCTTATCCCATTAGTATGATTTGCCTTTCCTGATGCTTTGACAGGAAAGGTTTCTTTTGACGGAGATACAACAGGAAATGGGAGGAAAAGGGCCACTATTAGAAATCATGGGGCCCCCTTCAACCTCGCCCTCGACCCCACCCCTGGCCCTTCCACTGACCCCACCTCTAAACAAAATGCAGGCCACCGGTGACCTATCATTATAGTGAACGGGGTGTGCGGCTGCACCTACCTGCTGATAGGAACAGGAGGAATTGTTGCTACAAATTGCACTGGCCCTAATCACTGCTGTGAATGTAGCCTTAAGATGCAAGAGCAGTGGAGGATAGTAAATAATGAGTCTGTGAAGCTACTAGCCTGAACCATTAGTAAGTCCTCCAAAGGCAACATCAACCAAATCATGCAGCACACACAGAACTCTAGTTGAAATAATTTAATAGAAATAAATGAAGATCATCAGCAGTCATGTGTCATTGTCACTGGTCACATGTAATGCCAGCCAGATGCAGCATCTTCAAGAAATCTAGTCAATGTGTTCAGGCAGTGTGGTCATCAGTTTGAGAACAGGTGCTAAGTATAAAAAAAATGTACATTTATTTTTTTTATTTTAGAATTTTAATGTGAACTGCATGGTAATAAATACGTTCGCTTAGGTATTAGCTTAGGTTAGGCAGCTACAAAAAATAGTGAGCCAAAAGGGAGAGGAGGTATTCACTGACCAGTATGTACTGTATATTGTATAACCTGCACACTGTCTGAACATGCTGATAAGATTTCTTGAAGTTGCTGCAGCTGGTTGGCATTTCATGTGACAGTGACACATGCTGATGATCTTCAGTTGTTTCTCTGATACTATTTCAGCTAGTGTTCCATGTCCTGCATGATTTGTTTGCTGTAATTCTGATCATACCTTCATCTTTTAGCTTCCGTGCTTCAGGTACTTTGTCTCTCCCTCCTGGCGCCTCCATTCAGTCCTGCTCCAGCCTCTAGCATCTTCTGTTTACAGCCAAATGTGGTGGGCTGGAGAAGGGGGGTTACTGTGCTTGCTGATTGGATAAGGATTGGTGGGAGGAGGAGCAACTGTCGCTGCAGCCAGTGCAGTGTATTTGCCTTGTTGGCAGGACCGCCTTCTTACTCAGATAAGCAGCACTATTGGCTGCTACACTGATCATACAAGAACTGAAGCTGCCACCTGGTTGGGCCCTCATGTCAAAGTGACAGGGCCTGGGCCCCCTACAGGAGGCTCAGAGGTACCCCCTTATTGGCAGCCCTGGGGAGGAAATCTGAGGTGGCCCTCCACACATATACATACCCTTCTTCTTTGTGTATCTTAGTGATGATGAACAGTAGAAAAGCAGTCTGCATCTTTATTGCTGCTTTATACTATGATTGGATTATTCCATCTTCTGCATGTCTCCCTTAGACCTTAGGCCCACCTGTTGCTTGTGACAACTACAGTATATCAACAACTCCCTGGCTGGGTGAGTGAGGTGATCCTCTCTTTCTGGCAAGTGACATTTCCAATAATGAGAGGAGGAGGTCTTATTCATCCAGCCAGTGACAGCCTGAGGACAAAGCAGGTGAGTATTTTTGCTGCCAAATGAAGGATTGAAAGTGTGACCTGGGCCTTATAAGCAGCTGTGTGGGCAGGTTTTGCTTTTGTCACCATCAGAAACCCAGCTTTAAGCATTGATGTGCAGCCACTGCTGCAGCAAATAGACAGAAAGTTGCTGAAAGAAGCTGTGGGAAATCAGGAGCACTGAAATGCAAAAAAAAGATGGAACAAAGTATTTTATGGAAGAATAAAATGTTTACAAATTATTGTAGACAGTGCTACAGCAAACTATAGGTTGTCCCAAAGAAACGTATACACAATTTGAAGGATTATAACACCGGTATTTATTACCATACAGTTCACTTTAAAATTCTAAAATAAAAAAAACAAATGTACTTTTTTTTTTTCTTATACTTAGCACCTGTTCTCAAACTGATGACCATTATGGTCCAGGCATTGCCAATTACGTGAAGCAAAACAGAATCACACTCATTGAGGATCATTTCGTTTGATATTTGGGCACATTCTTTTTCAGTGGCTACTCTTAATTTGTCAATGGTTGCTGGTTTTGTAGCATAAACTATCCAGCGGCGTGAGGTCTGGTCAACGCAGAATGTATTCTACCGACCTCAACAGTAAACTGGGCCTGCTAGATCATTGAAGAAGAAAGAAGAACAAAAGAAAAAAGAATAGCATAAATGACTGCCTCTGGATTTAAAATCCAAGTGCTCTTGGGCATGGAGAAACATGTGAGATTTCCCCTGCCCTCCCATAATGCAACACAGGGCCTGAACAGAAACCCCAAAGCCATATTATATTCACATAGGGGACAGGGAGTGCCAGTGTGCAAAAACAGCTCTCAGAAACAGCCAGCTTATGCTCAGGATCTTTGTTGGAGGTAGCAGGAACTAGGACAGCAAGCAGAAACCCTGTTAGTGGGTTATGGTACCAGAGGGTGCTTTTTTTTTTGCTTTGTTTTGCTTTAAAGTTCCCCATGCATGCCCTTTCCCCCCATTTGTTAAACTCACCTCCCTTATGCTCCCCTGCCACTCTATTCTCCTGGCATATTGTAGCCTAAGCCGCTAATCATCTGCACTATCTTTTAGGATAACCTTCACCTTGTATAAGCTTTTACTCGAGTAACCTGAAGCTAACAAAAATGTCTTCTCTTTGAAAAAGAAGGCAGGGAAGTGTATGAAAGGTAAAACAAATATTGGATAGACAACAATAATCTTACTGTTACTAAAGGGGTGCTCTGTTCTGGCTGCAGTGCATGTTCTTTTTGAGAAGAAAGGGTTTCTGAACACTGTCTTGTTATCTTGATCATGATTTGCTGTGGAGGAGACAGATGCCCCATAATTTCTAAGTGTGAATGTCTATTTCAGAAGTGCACACTGACCTTGATGTGTGCACTCTATGTAGGGTGGTTGAGGGAAGGTTTGTGGCATGGCTTACAGAAATATACATGAATTATTTTCGGAAGCTGTGAAGTGAGTGAAAGGGCTGCTGCTGCTGGAACAGTTTTTATTAGGGAAGCACAGTTAATACTTTATACTAATAAGGACTGGATTTCTATTGAATAGGGAACCTGTATTTTTCTGTTGCATCATAGAAATATAGTGATTGGTGTGCTGAAAACAGATACCAAGGCTTATATGCTCTGCTTTCAGTAATGAGAAACTCCAGATGTCTGCAACTATGGCTGGGGAGGTTGCATATTGACTTTCTGGACACTTTCAAGGTGTCTGACTAGATTGCCTTTCAGGTGATCCAGTTCATGCAACCATTATATTAGTGGTAGTTCAAACTATTACCAGGCAACTCTTCTTGTTCCTGGACCTACATATTGATGATACCATCAATATAACACCCAATTCAGAAACAGGAATAGGCAGGGTATGCCTCTAATGATGTACGGATTGTCACCTGTGAGGCTAAAACAATGGCATGGTAAAACGCTATAGGACCACACCACCAAAGCTTGCAAGAACACGTGAAGGGAAAATATCTCTCCAATGGGTTATATAGACTTTGCTGACTGACATCTAGCCTCATTTGTGTCTAATTTTGTAAACCAAATGCTTCAGAAATGTCCCTCACTGTATTTTTTGTCATGTACAAATTGAATAAGGTTGAAAGATATCCAAGACTCTCTTTTGACCTATTTTTCTCTGATACAACACTTGTATTGATTCCTTATTACTTAATATATTGCTCATTGCTCTTGTCATGCTACTATGAATGGCCTGCTAATTTTAAAAGAAGAAAATGTTCGTTGTTTATCTTTAATTCTTCAACATTAATATTGCTATTGTTTAAACTGTCGCTTAAAACATGAAGAAATTCCTGCTTAGCCCCATGAGAACTCAGTCATGTCCAAATTCAAATATGGCTACCTGATCCTCAGTATTATGCAATTTATCCATGGTGCACAGCGGAGATCTGGCATCACTCCTGAACTCGCTTCTAAATTAGCCAAAGAAAACATTATTACCCAGGAAATATTGTTCATTTGTCTTTCATCCTCTTTTAGCAATAATAGAAAAATTGCTCAGTGAATTAGTCATAAAGGTTATTTATGGGTTGTATATTTTGGAAAGGATTACATTTTTACTAATTTTGCCACATTTCCTGTTTTATTCAGCTCTAAGACGGATCCTATTACTGGAGCAGTAAAAAATACCAAATACCACCAGCTATAGTAAGTACATTCAGAATAAATTATTATTATTATACAGTATTTATAAAGCGCCAACAGTTCGCTCAGCGCTGTACATTACAAAGGGGGAGAGAACATGTGACAGTACGATAACAATACAATGCAAAACACGAGGAGTTCAAGGGCCCTGCTCTTTCGAGCTTACAATCTAGGATAAATATATATTATTTAATATATATATAAACACACACACCTTAGTATGCACTTATCTAGTACCCATAAGAGTGTGCGCTTGGTTACCTACAACACTTATGTATTCTTTGGAATTCAAAGTATGCACAGAGGTGTCCCTAGGGTAGGTGTCACCCGGTGCGGTAACACTTGGTGACACCCCCTCCGGCGATCCTCGCAGAATGGATCAGATCTGCAGATTGAGCATAATGGATCAGACTCTGATCCATTATGCTCAATCCGCAGATCCGATGCATCCTGTGGGGATCGTCGGCTTTCTTTACAACATACCTTTTCTTGGAGTGGGTCCGAGGATTGTCGGCGTGCAACCTATACGGGGTGACACCGGACCCTCTCCAAGAAAAGGTAAGTTGTAAAGAAAACCGACAATCCCCACAGGATGGATCGGATCCATCCTGCGGGGATCGTCGGCTTGCTTTACAACTTACCTTTTTGTGGAGCAGGTCCGGTGTCACCCCGTGCTGTTGGTGTCACGCGGTGCGGACCGCACCGCCGAACCTGCCTCGGGACGCCACTGACTATACATGATTATATCTGCCACCACCCTGGATTGACACAAAACAGGATTGATCCATGGATTAATACAATTAGGATTATTTATGTAATTTAGCAAAGTGTATGTTCACTTTGCAAAGTGAATTGCTTTAAATAATCAATTGTGCAATAACAAGAATTCTATTGTTTTTTTCCCTTGCACACATTTGGATATTCAAAGTTAATACAGCTTTACCATAATATATGGTAAATATTGCAAAATATTTATTTCGCAAAATGGATGTTAGTGAATAATCACTAACATCCATTTTGCGAAATGAATATTTTTTGTATACAGGATTAATACCATTGCATGCCAAAAGCTGTCTTTACAGCAGACTGATTTAGTGTTCTGTCAGCCTAAACAAGTTTGACCATTCTCCTGTAACATATTTCATTAACAAGGTGTTTTTGTTTTTAAAAGTCTACGAATTGTATTACGTTAAATTTCCAGGCTGTCATCAGTTTCTGAGATACTGCAACTATCACATCTGGCTGGAATGCAGAACTTTTTCATGGTCAAATCAGCTTAGATTACACACATTTCTCATTTCAATATTTCACAAAAAAACAACTGAGCTTTATATGTCCGCCTAATTTATGTTGCAGCCATGCTGCAACTAAACTACCTGTTTAGCTAATGCACAAGTGTACTTAATAAAGTAGCCACTATGTGTTTATATAAGGTTTTTTTACAATTTCATAACCATGGCATTTTTTTGTTTTGTTGTGTTTAGGTGTCATTTTGTTTCTATATATATATATATATATATATATATATTTACTTTGTTGATACAGCAAAATGATTCAAAGGTACACAATGGCAGCTTAACTACTGTGGCAGAGCGGCCCCACTGTGCCAGATCACATACATGATCTGGCATTTCTGTGTAGGGGGTGTGCCCATGCAAGCTGCCCTTTCTGTGCTGTCATTTGCTAGAGCACAAACCGATCAGCAGGTCCTGGCCAATGATTTATGGCCGGGACCTGCTGATTGGTTTAACAATTGACAAACAACACAGAGCTCTGAACAGAGAACAGTGATGTGGCTGTTTTTTTTTTCTCCCTACAAAGCAGGGAGTTAAAACATTCACATCTAGTAGTAAAAGCAGCACATATTTCACACATTACAAATGTTAGCCACACAGTTAACCCTTTGATTGCCCCTAGATTTCAACCCCTTCCCAATGTCATTAGTACAGTGACAGTACATAATTAAAACACTGATCACTGTATTAGTGTCACTGGAGATGTCGGTGTGGCCAGATTTGTAAGTATGACTATACTGTTGAAAGCTGCATGCTGGGTTGCCAAGTGACTAGTGAGTGCTAATCAGATATCAAACTAGTAGCTGGTGTGCTGTCAGAGAAAACATTTTATCAACAACGTCACTATGTATTTTTTGGGTTGGAACCACTGTCATGTTTTATTGCTGTCTATGCATCCACTGCAGTGGTTTCCCAGAACTTCCTGTCCCACAGCTCCACAATATGAGTCAGGAAATCTCTCTAAAGTGAAATTGAATCCTACAGTTGTCAATGGAACAGGTGCCGCTACAGGACAATTCTGGATTTACAGTTACAATTGGAGGGGTCAGAGCTACCCAGTGGGGTTATAGAAGCAAATAAAAACTTGACAGCATTTCTAAACCTCCATTGCTTCACCCAAAACAATGTCTGGCATTATAACTAAAATATGTTTTCTGAGTGTTGCTCATAAAGACATGTTTTATAATGTCAATTGATCATAGAAAGGTAGACCTAATCCTTTTATATTTAATCGTTGTTGGATAAGTAATTAGATGTACTAAAAGAAGCCCTTGGTATAAATAGGGGACAATAATATGAGCAGACCATATCTATTCCTTTCAATAATTTTTTTTCTCCTCTACTTGTGGATTATTGCTCAGTTCCACCTGAATAATACTCATTATCCTTTTATTTTCCTTCATCTTCTTTTGTAGTCTGTTCAGTCCATCACTACAGATCTTCCTTTTCATCCCCTCTTAATAACAAATCCTATAATGGTCTTTTATACAAATGTCTACATCTGTAATCTGCCAGGATTCCATAAAGGGCACAGATTATGTTGCTCTAAAGATGTGTTACTTTGTAGCAGATTTCTCTCCTTATGTGGCCCTAATCCATGTAATGGCCTGAAATTGTCTGGATTCTTTCTGTGTCAGAGGAATTCCTATCAGGCAAGAGCATTTGATGTCACTTGAGAAATATAATTAATGAGTCACACCATAACTGAAAGAACCCTGGCAGGTTTATACTGTGTATTACTCTGATAAGACCACATGGTGGGAATGTGTTCATATGGCGAAAATTGTTCACAAATCTCATGTTATAATCAAGCCAAGATCTAATTACCAACTACCAATTCATTTCTGGCACGAATTTAGTTATCTTTTATTTTACAATCTTCACTATAAAGCTGTTTCAAATGATTTTATGAAATTTGAAAATGTCCTTTGAGTTATTGTATTTGATAGAAAATTGTATTCAGGAGCATACTGTATATATCTCGAGGCTAACCTGCAAGACCTGTCTATACAGTCTTAGGTTTATTAGTACAAAAATCAAATTTCCTCCACCTAATTTTTATGATGTTTAATATCTCCCTAAAACTAATCTAGTTTCAGATGATTTTGCTATTGCTGGGATCATTATTGTTGAACACATATACTTTTTTGTACAATGAGTGTAATGCTGAGACAGGTTTAAGCTGTAAATGCCTTTAAGGATCAAATGAATGCAACAATAACGTGCACACACTATAATGGATACATTTACATACACTTACACATAAATGGGCATTACATTTCAGGTGTATTTGATGGACCTAAAATATAACTAAAGACAAAACTTTTTTATTTTAGTTTTGAATAGGGCAGAGAGGGATTAGAACACCTGCAAGGTTTTTAATGTAGCCTGGGTCGCCATAATGGAGACTCACCCTTTTTATTTGTCATGTTTATCATTATTATCAAAGGTGAAAGTAAAAGACAATCCCCAAAAAAGTAATAGAGGGCAAATCTTCCAATAGTGTCACTAGTTCTGGTGACCCTGGTCAAAACCAGGGCTTCCCTCGCTTTGGAGAGGTTTCCACTCTCTTTCTATTTTGGCTATGGGAGAGGAAGTGAAGGAAAGTCCCCGCAGTGGAACAAAGGTGGCAAAAACACCTGACGGGTTATAACCCTCCTGTCACGATCAGGGGTCAGGCTCAAAGACCAGTTGCTATAGCAGTGGAAAGGCTTACCTGAGACTAGCAGGATAGGTACACAGACAGGTCACCGTGGCGGAGGAGTGGGATCACCCGAGATGCGGAGTCTGAGTACTAACCAGTGTTCAATAGTGGCGATGGATTTGGCTGCGTGTTAGCACCAGGTCGCGGGCCTCAGGATCACCCCACCAGGAGGTGAGCAAGCAGAGGTCCAGTAGCGTATAAACAGGTAAGGATCAAACCGAAGTATGGTCAGTAAACAAGCCAAGGTTGCTAAGGAGCAGTCGTAGGTTTTGATCAGGCAGAAGCGTAGTCGAGAACAAGCCAAGGGTCAATAACGAGTGATAGCAAAATACGGATAACAGCAGAGATGATAAAGAGCACGATACTGGCTGGAGAGCACAATAATCTGGCAAACAGGAAGTGCAGAGACATGACTTATATCAGGAAGTTCATGGGAGGAGCAAAGGGTTCAAGGTTCATGATAAACAAGGTCAAGGTAGGAGCATCCAAATAATTGTCAAGGGAGCTATCCGGAATTCCAGGTGGCTCAGCAAGAAGAAACATTGCCACTCACCGCAGAAGGCCCAGACTCTGACACCTCCCTTATTATATCCAAAATGAAAAACATTTTGCCTATAGTTCTACTTTAAAGTCATTTTCAGTGCTGGGATCTGGACACAGATAGGTTTTACTGCAAGACTAGAAGATTTCTTAATACTCTACTCAGGAGAAGGTAAGTATGGATCTGCAGGGACTAACTATGTGTAAAAGGTTAGGATAAGGATTAGATTAGGGTTAGGACTAGGGAGCAATCTTAAAGCCCAATTGAAGCCACAGTGTTTATTACTGTAATGCAGCATGGCTGGGTATACAGTAATTAATGTGTTCCTTTGTTTAATTACTAAGTACTGCAGCTCCCGTGTAACATGTTCCCACTCCTGCAGCTCTCAGCCCTAATTCCCTATCTCTGTGACAGTGGGCCGGGGATCTTCTCCCCACACCTCCCCACACAGTCACCAATGGAAAAAAGTCAGAAAAAAGAATATATTGGATCGCAGTCCATGGACATTATGGGCACCACATCACAGGGTATATTTTCCTTAAAATACAGTCTTTATTTCTGCATATTCAAAAAACATTAACATTTATTAATATATCACTCAAAGTAGCATCCTGTAACCTTAGGTAGATAGGGATGTGGTTGGGGATTCCAAGCTGTGTGATGGACTGTTAAACATCTTTGTATATTGACTGCTGTGAGCTCTGCCCTTACATACTAGTGTGTGTATTGATGACCCCCATATTATTATGGATGACCAGTGAATGTTTGTTTTACTTTTGATGTACTGTACATTGTGGAAATTATGGGATATTTTTGGTCATGATCAAATTAGAAACACTTGTATCAAGTGACATTTGTACTCATTAGGACAAATTGGCTTCTTTCTCTTTTTCCTCCTCTGTTACCCAATCCTATTTTATCTTGGGATGGCATGCGGTGTTTGGGTCAGTCCATGTGACATATCACCAATGAGATAATCTGCCCCGCCTTCATTTGTGACCACCACGATATCGACATACACAAGGGTGCAGGATGCTGCCTTGAGTTGTATTTTAATCAGTGTTAATGTTTTTTTAAATAAGCAGAAATAAAGATTATATTTTAAAGAAAATGTACTCTGTGATGTGGTGCCCATAACGTCCATGGACGGCAGTCCAATATATTCTTTTTTCTCTTCTGACTAGTTGAATTAGTCAGTTTACCTTAAGGGTTAACGAGCTTCGTCTTTCTACCCAGCATTGTCGCATTCCTTATCCTTTTGTTTAGGAAACAATTTTAAAAAAAACAAAACATGTCTATACTGGGCTCTGCCCATCCATTTATGTCATTCCTTCACAGAGTTCTGTGAATGGGAGAACTACAACTACTGTTAGGCTTTGCGGCTGACTGCTTGTAGTTCTCAATGAACTACCAGGGTGCTGTTGAGCACTCTAGTTAGTTCATTGATACTTCTTGTCATTGTGTAACTGCCTACCTGTACGAGGTATGAGCAGAAAGCTTACACTGACAGTCTGCGGGAGACCTGCATTGAACCCATCATCTGCTGATTGTGGGTGAAATGCTTTGCAGGCTCCTGATAAAAAAAATAATAGTACAAATATTTTTACCTGCAAAAAGATGTGCATTTTTTTAAAAAGTGAACTTATACTTTAAAAAAATGCTAGAGATAGACTATAAGAGGCATATGTCTAAAGCCGTAAATCTGACATTCATCAAACATTCTCTGCAGGTAAATCTTCTAGGTGCATATATTTTAAATGAGGGTGATTAATTGTTTGGTGAAATTCACATTCACTGCTTTATAAATAGACTCTAAGTGTTAGGTTGAGATTGGGGTGAAGTTAAAATAGATGTCTACCCCAAATGTTTTTATTTTTAGATTTGGAGAGTGTATGGAAGGTTTAGAACCTCCAGCAGATTTGATTGCTGTTTGTGCTACCTGGGACAGGGAGTGATAGGAAATGAACACAGAGAGCATTACACTTTTATGTGGAGTAGAGAAGGTTGAACCTCTCTGTATTTTTTTCCCCTGGCCTTCCTGTTCGATTTACTGGTGCCAGATAGGAACTGAGTTGACATATAGCAAATCAACAGTTAAACAAATATTTTTATCAATTAAAGTGGTTCTAAAGCCCTAAAGCCTGAACATTGTTTACAGTACTTTAATGCATTCCCTGCATTAAGGTAAAAATGTTACAGTGTATCCGGCCCTTACCTCAACCCCTCTTCATACTTACCTGAATCCTGTCTCGATCCAGAGCTGTGGCCACCTGCAACTGCCATTGGCTCCTACTGCTGTCAATCAAGTCCTGTAAGCAGAGAGCAGGGGACATGGCTGAGCCACACTGTGTGAGTCAATAGATGCACACAGCTCAGCTCAGGATCGAGCCTGCAGGTGTGCCATGGCATACCTAGAAGAGGAGGAGTCAAAGGTACCAGCAGGGGACCCAATAAGAAGAGATTCTGAGTCACTCCGTGCAATAGCTATCATTTTTCTCCCTTAACCATTATCATATTTGTGCCTAGTTGTGTAATATCTGTTTGTCATTGAAACACATGCTTTTAATAAAGCATTTCTGACCATCTTTAAACCACCAATATCCATAGTAAAAATTTTGGGATTTTTTGGTGTCAGGGTTTCCATTCAACCCTAAGTATGTATATGATGAGGGACAATGGCAATGTAACACAACCTGATCCGTTTACATCAATTATACCCATACCAACACCAATAACTGTAGGCATTTGTAATTGTTCAGTGTAGTATGGAAGAAATGCATAATCTCCATGTAGTGAAATATAATTAACTCTTCTCAAACTGACCTAAAAAAAACGAATGATAATGAAAAGGGGATTGAAATTTATACCAACCAGTGTCTATTTTTTTACAGTGACCTATTGGGATTGGTGACTTACCTTGACTGGGTCATGATCGTTGTTACCATTTGTTCCTGTATATCCATGATGTTTGAATCCCCCTTTAGGAGAGTAATGCACACACCAACTTTGCAGGTAAAACTTTTAATAAATTTACTTTTTTTATTTCCTACACTTAACATCCACTTTTTTAATCCTCATTTTCTTCTGTGTCAGATTGCAGAGTATGTTTTTGTCATATTCATGAGCATTGAACTGAACCTGAAGATTATGGCAGATGGCTTATTTTTTACTCCCACGGCTGTTATAAGGGATTTTGGAGGAGTGATGGACATATTCATATATCTTGTAAGTTAAAATGTTTATGTTATAGGTTGATATTTATATCACTGTACAGTACATACTGTATATCACAAGTATACAATCCCTATATGTTTAATATTTTAATTGAGGATTTACTTGAGTATGGATGAATGAAACAAGAACATTGATCCAGGCTTGTGGAAAATCTAATTTACATTTTGTCAAGCCTACACCTAGAGTTGATGGTCCGACACTATAGCTGGCTATGAGATCTTCACCTATAGCAGCCCCCTTTCCCATAAGGCAAGCAGGCCTACCAGTACTTGGCTACCACATCGGGACAGGCATGAGTTAAGCTCAACAAGCTGGTATCTGAGGTAGGCAGACAGGCAGGATGGTCCAATGGCAGTCTGGGTTAAGGGCAGGCAATGCTCAGAGGGTAATCAGGGTCAAGTCCAAAAGGCAAAGGAGTGTAGTCCAAAGTCCAATCCAAGGTCAATAACAAGGAATGATAATTACTTGGAAACACTGAAAATCATGTGTAAATGGACTTTTGCTCTTAACTATGTTACGTGGATAAAAAATGTAAAATCAAGAACAGCAAAAGAAGTGGCATTTTACTATTCCAAGAATCAAATCAACCAATAATACCCAAGTGCAATCACTCCTATAATTTCACTCGTGAATATATGTATACTTTATGTACTGCTGCACACTTCCCACAAGTTAAATAAATAAAAAATATATATAATCAGTGCCGTGCAGTACTATGCAATAAACAGACCAATCTATGCCCTTTAATTGCTCTTCATAAAGTGCTCTTTGTCTTCACTCAAAACAAAAAACAGCAAAAAAAAAATTATCCACATGTACCAAATAATTTGTCTGTGTGTACCACTTTAAATATAAATGTCCATTTAAAGTGCAATTATAACTTTCCTATTAATTCCTTATCAAGTATTTATCTCCTTAGCGGTAATCCTGAGTGTAGCTCGGGGTAAAATTTCTATACCAAGAGCGGTAACCCCGAACTACACTCGGGCTTACCATGCGGCGCTGCTCTGGGGGTCCCTGCAGCACTTACCTTCTCCAGCGCTCCCGCGATGTGTCCCCTGCAGCGTCCCCGGCCATCTCCTCCGGCCGATGCTGGCATCCGGCTTCTGTGTTCCGGTCCCTGTGACGTCGGGACGTACGGGCGCCGGAACCGGCGGCAAATTTGAAATTTTTAAAAAAATTCATTTTTGCTGTCATAGCTGTTTCAAAGCATTTCACATATATTTTGTCCCTACTGCTTTGTCCTGTGCCCTGCCTGCATTTTGACTGTTCTTTCTGCCTGGAAACTTAGAAAAGTCCAAAAAGCGTCCCTTTACGTCAAAAGCGGTTTTAGAGCAGCGATAGTAAATCAGAACCACTTGCAGAATTGAGTGATAATGATTCGTGGGGAAATTCGGCATCAGACACTGAAAACGATTTTGCGACTTTGCTCAGCGATGTGTGAATTTGCCTCTGTATTTCAAATTTCAGTGTTTTTGGTTTGATTATATTATTGAATTAAATTTATTATTATTATATTATTATTTTTTATGATTATTTATTAAATTATAATTTATGATTTTGTGTTTCAAATTTTATCATATCCGGAATGTTTACTAGACTCTTGTTCGTACAGATTTCAGTGAGTTATTCCTAAAAATTACAGCCTACAATAAAAAACTACATATTTCCATGCAAAAAAATGGTACCGCTTTCAGCACAAAAAATCAGAAAGAATCATACCGCCGAGGAGGTTAAGTGCCTTAAATAAGTTCTGTGCAATATATCTGTGTATATACATTCTTCTCCAATAATACTAGCTATCCATATGCACAGATTAGTTATCCGTATGTACCGACCAACAAAGACATATGTGATCACTCTCTTTGCACCACACTATCTTATAAGTGGAGATTTCAGAATTTAATACTTATGTATACACAATTATCCATTGCACCACACTATCCTATATGATAAGTAGAGATTTCAGAATATAATGTCCATGTGTACACAGTTATCCATATGTCCAAGGTATATTCCTTTATTATGTTTATAGTGTTCAATATGTGTGAAGTTTAATCATTCTTCTTGTTTGAAAATTTAAATTCTTATCACTGGTGTTTTGTGAGTATCTTTCATACAAAGTGCACATCCCCGTCACAACAAAGTTTATGCTCTCGCCTTAAGAGTAGACTCAACATATATTAGGTCATATGCGCCTTCCTCTTTAACTGGGGTTCTTGTATATCCCACCACTCCATCCACCAGATGATTTACAACCCAAATCCATCCGCCATAACGCTTGAAACAAGCAAGCTCAGAAAAAGAAAGACTATATAGTCCTCTCTGCTTCCAATTTGATATTTTGTTCACATCAGTGCACTGAAGATAACCAGCAAATTGATATGTAAACCTTGATAAGAAATTAATAGGAAAGTTATAATTGCACTTAAAGGGGCTTTTATATTTAAAGCTGTAAACATGGACAAATTATTTGGAACATGTAGATCTTTTTTTTTATTTGTTTTTTGCTTTGAGTGATTACACAGAGTAGTAAAGAGCAATTAAGGGGTTGGTCTGTTTATTGCATAGTACTAAGCGGCACTGATTATAGTTATTTTTGATTTTGCCAGTCCAGACATTGGTTCCTTCAATCTATGCTCAATTGCAGAGTACAGGCCTTTGCACTTTTGACACTTTTGAGTATGTCAGCTTCTTAAACTGCTGCTGTGTAGTGCACCTCCTCCTGACAACCCTTGCTTTGCTACATGTAATAATATAGGGGTTTGCAGAAGGAATCACTGCACATGGCAAGGGATGCAAGCATTTGACATTCACAGAAGTGTTTAATATGACGAATCTTGAGATGCCTATAGCTCTTCACCGGTTCCCGCCCAGCTTATAGCAATTTGATGTTGAGGTGAAACGAGCCTCGTATGCAGCCATGCTGCAGGCGCAATCTGTCACCGGCTGTGTCCACCGGACACAGCCAATGGCTGATCAGTGTACCGTCCCGCTGCTGGTACCATGTGATTGCTGTGACCAATAACAGCGGAGCACATGACAATTGTAAACAATGATTGGCTTCGATTCGTGCCATTCATTGTTACAATTGTGTTGTTAGCTGCAATTGGTCACAGTGATCATATGGTACAGAAAGGGCCAATCACAGCCCATCTGTACCATGTGATTAGCTGTGGCCAATCACAGCTAATCACAACAAAACAAACTGATTCGATTTCACTCAGTAAAATACTTGCTTATAGCAGTGAAATTCACTGCTATAAGCAATCATAACGTGTAAACAAAATCCTGATCACTTCCCCAGAGTAGTACAACATTACCATGGTAACATTATATTACTCTGGTCAAAGTGTGTTAAAAAAAATTATTTATTATACTGTTACCAGTCAGTGTCCCAGATCACCGCCACGCCAGTTATATGATGACGCTGTACTGCACTGGTTACAGTATGTATTTTTAAAATTTCCTCATTCTCCAAAGGTTATGACAAAAAATGACAACTTGCCAAAAACTCACCATGTCTCTTATTAAATACCTTGGAACATATGTTTTCCAAATGGGGTTATTTGGGGGTTATTTGTACTGTCCTGACATAGGCAGTCAGTACATCAGGAATGATCAATTTTCAGATATATACCATAGTTTGTGAACTCTATAACTTTCCTACAGACTAGATCATAAACACTTATTTGGGTTATTTCCATTAAATGTAACCTATGTTTATAAATTATAATGTACAGCGCTGAGCAAACTATTGGCGCTATATAAATACTGTATAATAATAATAATAAAAAATTTTCTTCATATGTTTAGTTTGAATTTCCCAACTTTGAAACTGATTTACTGTTATTTATTGAATAGAATTTAGGTGTCCTTTTATGAAACTGAGATCAGCGGCGATCCTGAGGATCGTTGCTGATCTCCGATCATTAGTGGTTTAGGAAACAGAGATGATCAGCGGAGAACATGTTCTTCGCTGATCATCTCAGCACACAGATGGCCAGTGTATGAAGGAGCGATGTCAGCCCTTCATTGGTGATCTGTGTGAAAATTCTCCCTCCAGATTCTCCAGCCCAGAGGTGGAGAATCGGGGGAACCGCAAACAAAGCAGCGGTAATTTACCACTGCTTAGTAAACTGTGTTTGACTGATCTCTTACTGTAATCTCGCAAGATTACAGTAACAGCAGCCATTTTCTAGTGTTCAAAGCGTTTGTAGATCGCTTCTCTCCGCGTTATTATAAGCGATGTACACCGCTTCATAAAAAGGCATTCAGAGAACTGTCTCCTCTGAGAATGCCAGAGAACTGAGCAGCAGTCATTTACCACTGCATGATAAAAGGACACCTTAATGTAATTCAGGATATAGTATACGTATTACCACATCTATCAATGTCTTTGTTAAACTTTATCTCATTGTAAAGATTTAGCTGTAATACCGTTAGTCTTAACATTCCTCTACGGTTTTACCAGTTCTTATTTTTTACATTGTAGAAGCCAGCGTGTCTTTTATATTTATTGGCCATTAAAGAAAGTTACATTTGCCTCAAAATTCTGCAGTAGCTTTCATCTTTTTATTACTTGACATTGTGAATTATGCAGCATTCAATTCATAAGTACAAGGGTAAACCACAAGTGCAAAACAGGAAGTTCGCAATATGTTTTTTCATATGGCTTTTAGTCTCCATACTGGAAAACAGACATTTGAAAATAGAAAACTAAACCATCAGACAAGGCTTAACATTGTTTTGTGTGTTTATTACTCATTATATATTTTTAAATGTTAAGGTCAGCTTGATCTTTCTTTGTTGGATGCCATACAATGTTCCCGCAAAGTCTGGAACACAGCTTTTAATGGTACTGCGATGTCTGAGACCTCTCCGCATATTCAAGCTGGTCCCCCAGATGAGGAAAGTTGTACGTGAGCTCTTTAGCGGTTTCAAGGAAATATTTTTGGTATGTAAAAACAATTTGCCACAAGGTTGTTTATAAAATGGAACTACTGTTACATCAGGCGTTTTATGTAAACAGTCACAGTGCTTTTGCGTAACTGAATGATAGGTCTATAGCAATCCACTTAGAAGCCCATGATGATTATATGATGTTAATGTATATACTGTTATGAAACAGTTATTGATCTCAGGTTGCAAAATCAATCAATATCTAAACATTATAAACAATATATACAATACCCACAACAAGAAAAATGCTTTCCTTTCAAGTTAAAAAGTCAAAAAGTGAGTGTGACAGAAATTGGGCATGACTCAATCATAAACTGGATGCTCTAAACTTAGTTGAAAAAGTGAAAAAGAGAAAGGATGAGTGAAAACATAAGCGAGAGAAAGAGAGTAAAAAAAAGACAGAGCGTGGAAAAAAAAGGGGGAGAAAAAAAAAGAGAAGCGACAGAGAGAGGGGGAGTAAAAGAGACGGGACAAAAAAAGAGAGTGAGAGAGCAAAAAGGAGAGAGGGGAAAGAGAGCAAGAGGGGAAAGAGTGAGAGAGCCAGTTAAAAAAAATTGAGCGAGGGTGAGTGAAAAAGAGAGAAAGGGTAAGTAAAAAGAAGAGGGGGGGCTTGAAAAAGAGAGAATGTGAATGAAAAAGAGAAGGGGTGCAAAAAAGTAAGACAGAGAGGGGAAGACCATGAGACAGGGGGAAGAAAGCTGTTCAGCTCCAATACAGTATATAAAAATTGTAGCTCTAAAGTGGAGTTCCAGCCATTTTTGTGTTTATTAAAAGTCAGCAGCTACAAAAATTGGAGCTGCTGACTTTTAATTAACACACTTTCCTGTCCCAGGGTCCAGCGATGTACTCACCCGCGTCGTCCCTTCTCTCCTCCATGGCGTTGGCATCTCAACTGTGGGCACCAGGCTGTGACAGCTTGTGGCTTCACAGCCTGGTGCCCACTGAGCAATCCGCTCTTGATTGGTCCGGCAGTCTTCTGGAACCTGTGAAAGTTCCCAGGAGACTGCAGGAGGAAGGAGGGGGCCGAACTTCCATCTCACCTTGCCGCGGCGAACTGATTCGGAAGTGGGAGCAGGTACCTATCAGAAGAGGTATCTGCTCCTCCCCAAAAGGTGCCAAATATGGCAGCGGAGGGGGGGGGAGAGGCAAATAAACGGAGCTTACGCTTTTGAGTGGAACTCTGCTTTAAGATTATAATTCATTATGTATAAAATCAGTTTAGTGTCTGCAGTTTTGTCAAGTTTTATCTTCTTTAATAAAACTGTTTTTATTACATTTGCAGGTGTCTATTCTATTACTTACACTGATGTTGGTATTTGCCAGCTTTGGTGTCCAGCTATTTGCAGGGAAGCTTGCAAAGTGCAATGATCCAACTATTGATACCCGGGTGAGTATTATAGAAGAGTGTTAGAGGATTTCCACACACACAGGAAGATACAATGATATAGGTAGTAACACTGTAATTCACCCTTTTCCAGTGCATTTCCCTAAATTCATGCACCTGTCACCAGTTTCTACTCACCAGTAACAATTCCTACCACTGTTCAAATCTTATAGTATTCATATCACTACAAAGATCTTTTTGATCAAATTCATCTAGGAGATTGATAGGTCAGAGGAGAAACTCTTAAATGCCACTGATTACTGGTAGATAACATTTCTCGAATAGCTCAAAAATATTGTTTTTGGCTAGCTATTACAGTACCCATAGGTACTGGGATTTCATGCAACATCCAACCCTCGCCTGTCCAAATTTATCTTATGCAGAAACATGAATATTCTTAGTAATTATAACTGTTCAGTAGAGATGAGCGAAGAAATGAAAAATTCGATTCGACTGATTCGGCGAATTCGTGGACAATATTCGATTCGAGTCGAATAAATTCGCTGTGAATTTAACTTAAAAAAGGGTGTTTCTAGGCTTCAGAGAGACTTAATATTAGTGCAGAACACTGTACCTTTAATTTAAATGCCCTTGGAGTCTGCTGGGGAAGAGAAATAATACTGTCAGTCAGTATGACATGCAGATGAGTGCCGTCGATCTTAGAATCACCGCACACTTCACTCATTTGGGCAGTCACGGGGCCAAAACCAGAGTGTGGAGCCACAGTGTGGCGGTGGAGGCAGCAGCAATGGGAGGCCATACAGCACCCTATGACAAAAATGGAAACCACCAGCAGTGTGAGGAGACCTGAAAGTGGCACATGGCAGAGTGTGGCGATAGAGACAGCAGCAATGGGAGGCCGTACAGGGACCCATGACACACTCTGGACCTGGCAGCAGCATGAGGAGGCGGTACAGGGGCCCATGACAGATTACGGGCCTGGCAGCAGCATGAGGAGTCGGTACAGGGGCCCATGGCAGATTACGGGCCTGGCAGCAGCAATGGGAGGCCGTACAGGGACCCATGACACACTCTGGACCTGGCAGCAGCATGGGGAGGCGGTACAGGGGCCCATGACAGATTACGGGCCTGGCAGCAGCATGAGGAGTCGGTACGGGGGCCCATGACACACTCTGGACCTGGCAGCAGCATGAGGAGGCGGTACAGGGGCGCATGACAGATTACGAGCCTGGCAGCAGCAACTTGGACAGGAGGACGTTCAGCTTCTGCACCGTCGGGTGCGTGCTCGCAAACTGTTGTCTCTTGGAAACGGATTCCAAGAAAGACTGCTGACGGAATCCGTGAAGAGGAGTAGCAGGAGAAGGAGCATCTGAACGAGCGGAATATGCCAACAAGCGACAACAGTGGCCCATGACAGATTACGGGCCTGGCAGCAGCATGAGGAGTCGGTACGGGGGCCCATGGCAGATTACGGGCCTGGCAGCAGCTATGGGAGGCCCGTAATCTGCCAGCACCCTATGACAAAAAATGGAACCCACCAGCAGTGTGAGGAGACCTGAAAGTGGCACATGGCAGAGTGTGGCGATGGAGACAGCAGCAATGGGAGGCCGTACAGGGACCCATGAGAGACTCTGGACCTGGCAGCAGCATGAGGAGGCGGTATAGGGGCCCATGGCAGATTAGGGGCCTGGCAGCAGCTATGGGAGGCCCGTAATCTGCCAGCACCCTATGACAAAAAATGGAACACACCAGCAGTGTGAGGAGACCTGAAAGTGGCACATGGCAGAGTGTGGCGATGGAGGCAGCAGCAATGGGAGGCCGTACAGGGACCCATGAGAGACTCTGGACTTGGCAGCAGCATGAGGAGGCGGTATAGGGGCCCATGGCAGATTAGGGGCCTGGCAGCAGCTATGGGAGGCCCGTAATCTGCCAGCACCCTATGACAAAAAATGGAACACACCAGCAGTGTGAGGAGACCTGAAAGTGGCACATGTTTGGGGCATGATTCATGGCGGATTTAGTCAGTTGTGTCAGGAACTGGTGGTTTGAAATCCAGACTAATCCACGCCTGATTCATTTTCACAAACGTCAGTCTCTCCACACTTTGGGTGGACAGTCGTGTCCTCCGCGGAGTTGCAATACCTCCTGCCGCACTAAACACGCGCTCCGATGCCACGCTACTGGCCGGGCATGACAGCCTTTCAAGGGCAAATTCAGCTAGTTGGGGCCAAAGGTCAAGTTTCGTTGCCCAGTAGTCAAGGGGATTGTCTACCTCGGTTGGCAGGGTGCTGTCCAAGTAGGCCTAAGCCTGTTGTTTGAGGTCCTGCTCCAGGTCCACCTGATGCTGCTGCTGCTGCTGCGGCTGGTTAGTAGTTTCCTCACTGCGCTGGTGAAGAAAGCTACTCATCATCGACTGCAGACTGAGGCAGCCGCTGCTGGTGGAGCTGCCACTGCTCCTACCACCCCACCCCTCCCCTGCTGCCATGGCAGCGGAACACGAGCGCACAGGGCCCACAGTGTCTGAGGATGGACGTTGGCGCAGACAGGCAGAGACCAGCTGACTACATAGGTGTTTTTTATAGTACGTTATTTTGGCCTCCCTCTCAGCAGGTGTGAAAAAGGCCACCATTTTTGAACGGTAGCGAGGGTCCAACAAGGTGGACAGCCAAAAGTCATCCCTCTGTCTGATGGTTATTATTCGGCTGTCGCTACGCAAGCAACCGAGCATGCTATGGGCCATTTGTGCCAAGGAATGCGAGGGACTCCCTGCCTCCATCTCCACAGCATACTGCCACGGTGCGTCTAGGTCCTCTGTCTCCTCTTCCTCCTCCTCTACCAGATGCTCCTGCTCCTCCACTCCTGTCCGCTGAGTGGAAAAACCACCCATTTCACTCAATAATTCCTGAGCACCAATGTCCTCCTCTACCTCCTCCTCTTCTTCCAGTCCTGCCCCCACAGGGGCCATGTGGCGTTGAGATCTGTGCGCCACGTCTACCGCACCCTGACCAGCCATTGTTAACAGCATTTGTTCCAGGACGTGCAACAGAGGAATGACGTCGTTCATCCCATAGTCCTGCCGACTCACGAATAGCGTGGCCTCCTCAAAGGGCCTGAGCAAGCGCAGGTGTCACGCATGAGCTGCCAATGGCTGACATCTAAGTTACACAGGGAGTACCTTTATCTGCTTTTAACATCAGGAAATCTGTGATGGCCTTTTGCTGTTCGTAAAGGCGGTCTAACATATGTAGGGTTGAATTCCACCTTGTTGCAACGTCACAGCATGAGGAGTCGGTATAGGGGCCCATGGCAGATTAGGGGCCTGGCAGCAGTTATGGGAGGCCCATAATCTGCCAGCACCCTATGACAAAAAATGGAACACACCAGCAGTGTGAGGAGACCTGAAAGTGGCACATGGCAGAGTGTGGCGATGGAGACAGCAGCAATGGGAGGCCGTACAGGGACCCATGAGAGACTCTGGACCTGGCAGCAGCATGAGGAGGCGGTATATAGGGGCCTACGGCAGATTAGGGGCCTGGCAGCAGCTATAGGAGGCCCGTAATCTGCCAGCACCCTATGTCAAAAAATTCAACACACCAGCAGTGTGAAGAGACCTGAAAGTGGCACATGGCATGAGAGACTCTGGACCTGGCAGCAGCAGGAGGAGGCGGTATAGGGGCCCATGGCTGATTAGGGGCCTGGCAGCAGCTATGTGAGGCCCGTTATCTTGCAGCACCCTATGTCAAAAAATTTAACACACCAGCAGTGTGAAGAGACCTGAAAGTGGCACATGGCAGCAGAGTGTGGCGATGGAGACAGCAGCAATGGGAGGCCGTACAGGGACCATGACAGACTCTGGACTTGGCAGCAGCATGAGGAGGCGGTATATAGGGGCCCATGGCAGATTAGGGGCCTGGCAGCAGCTATGTGAGGCCCGTTATCTTGCAGCACCCTATGTCAAAAAATTTTACACACCAGCAGTGTGAAGAGACCTGAAAGTGGCACATGGCAGCAGAGTGTGGCGATGGAGACAGCAGCAATGGGAGGCCGTACAGGGACCCATGAGAGACTCTGGACCTGGCAGCAGCAGGAGGAGGTGGTATATAGGGGCCCATGGCAGATTAGGGGCCTGGCAGCAGCTATGTGAGGCCCGTAATCTGCCTGCACCCTATGTCAAAAAATTTAACACACCAGCAGTGTGAAGAGACCTGAAAGTGGCACATGGCAGCAGAGTGTGGCGATGGAGACAGCAGCAATGGGAGGCCGTACAGGGACCATGACAGACTCTGGACTTGGCAGCAGCATGAGGAGGCGGTATATAGGGGCCCATGGCAGATTAGGGGCCTGGCAGCAGCTATGTGAGGCCCGTTATCTTGCAGCACCCTATGTCAAAAAATTTAACACACCAGCAGTGTGAAGAGACCTGAAAGTGGCACATGGCAGCAGAGTGTGGCGATGGAGACAGCAGCAATGGGAGGCCGTACAGGGACCCATGAGAGACTCTGGACCTGGCAGCAGCAGGAGGAGGTGGTATATAGGGGCCCATGGCAGATTAGGGGCCTGGCAGCAGCTATGTGAGGCCCGTAATCTGCCTGCACCCTATGTCAAAAAATTTAACACACCAGCAGTGTGAAGAGACCTGAAAGTGGCACATGGCATGAGAGACTCTGGACCTGGCAGCAGCAGGAGGAGGCGGTATAGGGGCCCATGGCTGATTAGGGGCCTGGCAGCAGCTATGTGAGGCCCGTTATCTTGCAGCACCCTATGTCAAAAAATTTAACACACCAGCAGTGTGAAGAGACCTGAAAGTGGCACATGGCAGCAGAGTGTGGCGATGGAGACAGCAGCAATGGGAGGCCGTACAGGGACCATGACAGACTCTGGACTTGGCAGCAGCATGAGGAGGCGGTATATAGGGGCCCATGGCAGATTAGGGGCCTGGCAGCAGCTATGTGAGGCCCGTTATCTTGCAGCACCCTATGTCAAAAAATTTAACACACCAGCAGTGTGAAGAGACCTGAAAGTGGCACATGGCAGCAGAGTGTGGCGATGGAGACAGCAGCAATGGGAGGCCGTACAGGGACCCATGAGAGACTCTGGACCTGGCAGCAGCAGGAGGAGGTGGTATATAGGGGCCCATGGCAGATTAGGGGCCTGGCAGCAGCTATGTGAGGCCCGTAATCTGCCTGCACCCTATGTCAAAAAATTTAACACACCAGCAGTGTGAAGAGACCTGAAAGTGGCACATGGCAGCAGAGTGTGGCGATGGAGACAGCAGCAATGGGAGGCCGTACAGGGACCATGACAGACTCTGGACTTGGCAGCAGCATGAGGAGGCGGTATATAGGGGCCCATGGCAGATTAGGGGCCTGGCAGCAGCTATGTGAGGCCCGTAATCTGCCTGCACCCTATGTCAAAAAATTTAACACACCAGCAGTGTGAAGAGACCTGAAAGTGGCACATGGCAGCAGAGTGTGGCGATGGAGACAGCAGCAATGGGAGGCCGTACAGGGACCATGACAGACTCTGGACTTGGCAGCAGCATGAGGAGGCGGTATATAGGGGCCCATGGCAGATTAGGGGCCTGGCAGCAGCTATGTGAGGCCCGTAATCTGCCTGCACCCTATGTCAAAAAATTTAACACACCAGCAGTGTGAAGAGACCTGAAAGTGGCACATGGCAGCAGAGTGTGGCGATGGAGACAGCAGCAATGGGAGGCCGTACAGGGACCATGACAGACTCTGGACTTGGCAGCAGCATGAGGAGGCGGTATATAGGGGCCCATGGCAGATTAGGGGCCTGGCAGCAGCTATGTGAGGCCCGTTATCTTGCAGCACCCTATGTCAAAAAATTTAACACACCAGCAGTGTGAAGAGACCTGAAAGTGGCACATGGCAGCAGAGTGTGGCGATGGAGACAGCAGCAATGGGAGGCCGTACAGGGACCCATGAGAGACTCTAGACTTGGCAGCAGCATGAGGAGGCGGTATATAGGGGCCCATGGCAGATTAGGGGCCTGGCAGCAGCTATGTGAGGCCCGTAATCTGCCTGCACCCTATGTCAAAAAATTTAACACACCAGCAGTGTGAAGAGACCTGAAAGTGGCACATGGCAGCAGAGTGTGGCGATGGAGACAGCAGCAATGGGAGGCCGTACAGGGACCATGACAGACTCTGGACTTGGCAGCAGCATGAGGAGGCGGTATATAGGGGCCCATGGCAGATTAGGGGCCTGGCAGCAGCTATGTGAGGCCCGTTATCTTGCAGCACCCTATGTCAAAAAATTTAACACACCAGCAGTGTGAAGAGACCTGAAAGTGGCACATGGCAGCAGAGTGTGGCGATGGAGACAGCAGCAATGGGAGGCCGTACAGGGACCCATGAGAGACTCTAGACTTGGCAGCAGCATGAGGAGGCGGTATATAGGGGCCCATGGCAGATTAGGGGCCTGGCAGCAGCTATGTGAGGCCCGTAATCTGCCTGCACCCTATGTCAAAAAATTTAACACACCAGCAGTGTGAAGAGACCTGAAAGTGGCACATGGCAGCAGAGTGTGGCGATGGAGACAGCAGCAATGGGAGGCCGTACAGGGACCATGACAGACTCTGGACTTGGCAGCAGCATGAGGAGGCGGTATATAGGGGCCCATGGCAGATTAGGGGCCTGGCAGCAGCTATGTGAGGCCCGTTATCTTGCAGCACCCTATGTCAAAAAATTTAACACACCAGCAGTGTGAAGAGACCTGAAAGTGGCACATGGCAGCAGAGTGTGGCGATGGAGACAGCAGCAATGGGAGGCCGTACAGGGACCCATGAGAGACTCTGGACCTGGCAGCAGCAGGAGGAGGTGGTATATAGGGGCCCATGGCAGATTAGGGGCCTGGCAGCAGCTATGTGAGGCCCGTAATCTGCCTGCACCCTATGTCAAAAAATTTAACACACCAGCAGTGTGAAGAGACCTGAAAGTGGCACATGGCAGCAGAGTGTGGCGATGGAGACAGCAGCAATGGGAGGCCGTACAGGGACCATGACAGACTCTGGACTTGGCAGCAGCATGAGGAGGCGGTATATAGGGGCCCATGGCAGATTAGGGGCCTGGCAGCAGCTATGTGAGGCCCGTAATCTGCCTGCACCCTATGTCAAAAAATTTAACACACCAGCAGTGTGAAGAGACCTGAAAGTGGCACATGGCAGCAGAGTGTGGCGATGGAGACAGCAGCAATGGGAGGCCGTACAGGGACCATGACAGACTCTGGACTTGGCAGCAGCATGAGGAGGCGGTATATAGGGGCCCATGGCAGATTAGGGGCCTGGCAGCAGCTATGTGAGGCCCGTAATCTGCCTGCACCCTATGTCAAAAAATTTAACACACCAGCAGTGTGAAGAGACCTGAAAGTGGCACATGGCAGCAGAGTGTGGCGATGGAGACAGCAGCAATGGGAGGCCGTACAGGGACCATGACAGACTCTGGACTTGGCAGCAGCATGAGGAGGCGGTATATAGGGGCCCATGGCAGATTAGGGGCCTGGCAGCAGCTATGTGAGGCCCGTTATCTTGCAGCACCCTATGTCAAAAAATTTAACACACCAGCAGTGTGAAGAGACCTGAAAGTGGCACATGGCAGCAGAGTGTGGCGATGGAGACAGCAGCAATGGGAGGCCGTACAGGGACCCATGAGAGACTCTAGACTTGGCAGCAGCATGAGGAGGCGGTATATAGGGGCCCATGGCAGATTAGGGGCCTGGCAGCAGCTATGTGAGGCCCGTAATCTGCCTGCACCCTATGTCAAAAAATTTAACACACCAGCAGTGTGAAGAGACCTGAAAGTGGCACATGGCAGCAGAGTGTGGCGATGGAGACAGCAGCAATGGGAGGCCGTACAGGGACCATGACAGACTCTGGACTTGGCAGCAGCATGAGGAGGCGGTATATAGGGGCCCATGGCAGATTAGGGGCCTGGCAGCAGCTATGTGAGGCCCGTTATCTTGCAGCACCCTATGTCAAAAAATTTAACACACCAGCAGTGTGAAGAGACCTGAAAGTGGCACATGGCAGCAGAGTGTGGCGATGGAGACAGCAGCAATGGGAGGCCGTACAGGGACCCATGAGAGACTCTGGACCTGGCAGCAGCAGGAGGAGGTGGTATATAGGGGCCCATGGCAGATTAGGGGCCTGGCAGCAGCTATGTGAGGCCCGTAATCTGCCTGCACCCTATGTCAAAAAATTTAACACACCAGCAGTGTGAAGAGACCTGAAAGTGGCACATGGCAGCAGAGTGTGGCGATGGAGACAGCAGCAATGGGAGGCCGTACAGGGACCATGACAGACTCTGGACTTGGCAGCAGCATGAGGAGGCGGTATATAGGGGCCCATGGCAGATTAGGGGCCTGGCAGCAGCTATGTGAGGCCCGTAATCTGCCTGCACCCTATGTCAAAAAATTTAACACACCAGCAGTGTGAAGAGACCTGAAAGTGGCACATGGCAGCAGAGTGTGGCGATGGAGACAGCAGCAATGGGAGGCCGTACAGGGACCATGACAGACTCTGGACTTGGCAGCAGCATGAGGAGGCGGTATATAGGGGCCCATGGCAGATTAGGGGCCTGGCAGCAGCTATGTGAGGCCCGTAATCTGCCTGCACCCTATGACAAAAAATTTAACACACCAGCAGTGTGAAGAGACCTGAAAGTGGCACATGGCAGCAGAGTGTGGCGATGGAGACAGCAGCAATGGGAGGCCGTACAGGGACCCATGAGAGACTCTGGACCTGGCAGCAGCAGGAGGAGGTGGTATATAGGGGCCCATGGCAGATTAGGGGCCTGGCAGCAGCTATGTGAGGCCCGTAATCTGCCTGCACCCTATGTCAAAAAATTTAACACACCAGCAGTGTGAAGAGACCTGAAAGTGGCACATGGCAGCAGAGTGTGGCGATGGAGACAGCAGCAATGGGAGGCCGTACAGGGACCCATGACAGACTCTGAACTTGGCAGCAGCATGAGGAGGCGGTATATAGGGGCCCATGGCAGATTAGGGGCCTGGCAGCAGCTATAGGAGGCCCGTAATCTGCCAGCACCCTATGTCAAAAAATTTAACACACCAGCAGTGTGAAGAGACCTGAAAGTGGCACATGGCAGCAGAGTGTGGCGATGGAGACAGCAGCAATGGGAGGCCGTACAGGGACCCATGAGAGACTCTAGACTTGGCAGCAGCATGAGGAGGCGGTATATAGGGGCCCATGGCAGATTAGGGGCCTGGCAGCAGCTATGTGAGGCCCGTAATCTGCCTGCACCCTATGTCAAAAAATTAAACACACCAGCAGTGTGAAGAGACCTGAAAGTGGCACATGGCATGAGAGACTCTGGACCTGGCAGCAGCAGGAGGAGGCGGTATAGGGGCCCATGGCTGATTAGGGGCCTGGCAGCAGCTATGTGAGGCCCGTTATCTTGCAGCACCCTATGTCAAAAAATTTAACACACCAGCAGTGTGAAGAGACCTGAAAGTGGCACATGGCAGCAGAGTGTGGCGATGGAGACAGCAGCAATGGGAGGCCGTACAGGGACCATGACAGACTCTGGACTTGGCAGCAGCATGAGGAGGCGGTATATAGGGGCCCATGGCAGATTAGGGGCCTGGCAGCAGCTATGTGAGGCCCGTTATCTTGCAGCACCCTATGTCAAAAAATTTTACACACCAGCAGTGTGAAGAGACCTGAAAGTGGCACATGGCAGCAGAGTGTGGCGATGGAGACAGCAGCAATGGGAGGCCGTACAGGGACCCATGAGAGACTCTGGACCTGGCAGCAGCAGGAGGAGGTGGTATATAGGGGCCCATGGCAGATTAGGGGCCTGGCAGCAGCTATGTGAGGCCCGTAATCTGCCTGCACCCTATGTCAAAAAATTTAACACACCAGCAGTGTGAAGAGACCTGAAAGTGGCACATGGCAGCAGAGTGTGGCGATGGAGACAGCAGCAATGGGAGGCCGTACAGGGACCATGACAGACTCTGGACTTGGCAGCAGCATGAGGAGGCGGTATATAGGGGCCCATGGCAGATTAGGGGCCTGGCAGCAGCTATGTGAGGCCCGTTATCTTGCAGCACCCTATGTCAAAAAATTTAACACACCAGCAGTGTGAAGAGACCTGAAAGTGGCACATGGCAGCAGAGTGTGGCGATGGAGACAGCAGCAATGGGAGGCCGTACAGGGACCCATGAGAGACTCTGGACCTGGCAGCAGCAGGAGGAGGTGGTATATAGGGGCCCATGGCAGATTAGGGGCCTGGCAGCAGCTATGTGAGGCCCGTAATCTGCCTGCACCCTATGTCAAAAAATTTAACACACCAGCAGTGTGAAGAGACCTGAAAGTGGCACATGGCAGCAGAGTGTGGCGATGGAGACAGCAGCAATGGGAGGCCGTACAGGGACCATGACAGACTCTGGACTTGGCAGCAGCATGAGGAGGCGGTATATAGGGGCCCATGGCAGATTAGGGGCCTGGCAGCAGCTATGTGAGGCCCGTTATCTTGCAGCACCCTATGTCAAAAAATTTAACACACCAGCAGTGTGAAGAGACCTGAAAGTGGCACATGGCAGCAGAGTGTGGCGATGGAGACAGCAGCAATGGGAGGCCGTACAGGGACCCATGAGAGACTCTGGACCTGGCAGCAGCAGGAGGAGGCGGTATATAGGGGCCCATGGCAGATTAGGGGCCTGGCAGCAGCTATGTGAGGCCCGTAATCTGCCTGCACCCTATGTCAAAAAATTTAACACACCAGCAGTGTGAAGAGACCTGAAAGTGGCACATGGCAGCAGAGTGTGGCGATGGAGACAGCAGCAATGGGAGGCCGTACAGGGACCATGACAGACTCTGGACTTGGCAGCAGCATGAGGAGGCGGTATATAGGGGCCCATGGCAGATTAGGGGCCTGGCAGCAGCTATGTGAGGCCCGTTATCTTGCAGCACCCTATGTCAAAAAATTTAACACACCAGCAGTGTGAAGAGACCTGAAAGTGGCACATGGCAGCAGAGTGTGGCGATGGAGACAGCAGCAATGGGAGGCCGTACAGGGACCCATGAGAGACTCTGGACCTGGCAGCAGCAGGAGGAGGCGGTATATAGGGGCCCATGGCAGATTAGGGGCCTGGCAGCAGCTATGTGAGGCCCGTAATCTGCCTGCACCCTATGTCAAAAAATTTAACACACCAGCAGTGTGAAGAGACCTGAAAGTGGCACATGGCAGCAGAGTGTGGCGATGGAGACAGCAGCAATGGGAGGCCGTACAGGGACCCATGAGAGACTCTAGACTTGGCAGCAGCATGAGGAGGCGGTATATAGGGGCCCATGGCAGATTAGGGGCCTGGCAGCAGCTATGTGAGGCCCGTAATCTGCCTGCACCCTATGTCAAAAAATTTAACACACCAGCAGTGTGAAGAGACCTGAAAGTGGCACATGGCAGCAGAGTGTGGCGATGGAGACAGCAGCAATGGGAGGCCGTACAGGGACCCATGAGAGACTCTAGACTTGGCAGCAGCATGAGGAGGCGGTATATAGGGGCCCATGGCAGATTAGGGGCCTGGCAGCAGCTATGTGAGGCCCGTAATCTGCCTGCACCCTATGTCAAAAAATTTAACACACCAGCAGTGTGAAGAGACCTGAAAGTGGCACATGGCAGCAGAGTGTGGCGATGGAGACAGCAGCAATGGGAGGCCGTACAGGGACCATGACAGACTCTGGACTTGGCAGCAGCATGAGGAGGCGGTATATAGGGGCCCATGGCAGATTAGGGGCCTGGCAGCAGCTATGTGAGGCCCGTTATCTTGCAGCACCCTATGTCAAAAAATTTAACACACCAGCAGTGTGAAGAGACCTGAAAGTGGCACATGGCAGCAGAGTGTGGCGATGGAGACAGCAGCAATGGGAGGCCGTACAGGGACCCATGAGAGACTCTGGACCTGGCAGCAGCAGGAGGAGGTGGTATATAGGGGCCCATGGCAGATTAGGGGCCTGGCAGCAGCTATGTGAGGCCCGTAATCTGCCTGCACCCTATGTCAAAAAATTTAACACACCAGCAGTGTGAAGAGACCTGAAAGTGGCACATGGCAGCAGAGTGTGGCGATGGAGACAGCAGCAATGGGAGGCCGTACAGGGACCATGACAGACTCTGGACTTGGCAGCAGCATGAGGAGGCGGTATATAGGGGCCCATGGCAGATTAGGGGCCTGGCAGCAGCTATGTGAGGCCCGTTATCTTGCAGCACCCTATGTCAAAAAATTTAACACACCAGCAGTGTGAAGAGACCTGAAAGTGGCACATGGCAGCAGAGTGTGGCGATGGAGACAGCAGCAATGGGAGGCCGTACAGGGACCCATGAGAGACTCTGGACCTGGCAGCAGCAGGAGGAGGTGGTATATAGGGGCCCATGGCAGATTAGGGGCCTGGCAGCAGCTATGTGAGGCCCGTAATCTGCCTGCACCCTATGTCAAAAAATTTAACACACCAGCAGTGTGAAGAGACCTGAAAGTGGCACATGGCAGCAGAGTGTGGCGATGGAGACAGCAGCAATGGGAGGCCGTACAGGGACCATGACAGACTCTGGACTTGGCAGCAGCATGAGGAGGCGGTATATAGGGGCCCATGGCAGATTAGGGGCCTGGCAGCAGCTATGTGAGGCCCGTTATCTTGCAGCACCCTATGTCAAAAAATTTAACACACCAGCAGTGTGAAGAGACCTGAAAGTGGCACATGGCAGCAGAGTGTGGCGATGGAGACAGCAGCAATGGGAGGCCGTACAGGGACCCATGAGAGACTCTGGACCTGGCAGCAGCAGGAGGAGGCGGTATATAGGGGCCCATGGCAGATTAGGGGCCTGGCAGCAGCTATGTGAGGCCCGTAATCTGCCTGCACCCTATGTCAAAAAATTTAACACACCAGCAGTGTGAAGAGACCTGAAAGTGGCACATGGCAGCAGAGTGTGGCGATGGAGACAGCAGCAATGGGAGGCCGTACAGGGACCATGACAGACTCTGGACTTGGCAGCAGCATGAGGAGGCGGTATATAGGGGCCCATGGCAGATTAGGGGCCTGGCAGCAGCTATGTGAGGCCCGTTATCTTGCAGCACCCTATGTCAAAAAATTTAACACACCAGCAGTGTGAAGAGACCTGAAAGTGGCACATGGCAGCAGAGTGTGGCGATGGAGACAGCAGCAATGGGAGGCCGTACAGGGACCCATGAGAGACTCTGGACCTGGCAGCAGCAGGAGGAGGCGGTATATAGGGGCCCATGGCAGATTAGGGGCCTGGCAGCAGCTATGTGAGGCCCGTAATCTGCCTGCACCCTATGTCAAAAAATTTAACACACCAGCAGTGTGAAGAGACCTGAAAGTGGCACATGGCAGCAGAGTGTGGCGATGGAGACAGCAGCAATGGGAGGCCGTACAGGGACCCATGAGAGACTCTAGACTTGGCAGCAGCATGAGGAGGCGGTATATAGGGGCCCATGGCAGATTAGGGGCCTGGCAGCAGCTATGTGAGGCCCGTAATCTGCCTGCACCCTATGTCAAAAAATTTAACACACCAGCAGTGTGAAGAGACCTGAAAGTGGCACATGGCAGCAGAGTGTGGCGATGGAGACAGCAGCAATGGGAGGCCGTACAGGGACCCATGAGAGACTCTAGACTTGGCAGCAGCATGAGGAGGCGGTATATAGGGGCCCATGGCAGATTAGGGGCCTGGCAGCAGCTATGTGAGGCCCGTAATCTGCCTGCACCCTATGTCAAAAAATTTAACACACCAGCAGTGTGAAGAGACCTGAAAGTGGCACATGGCAGCAGAGTGTGGCGATGGAGACAGCAGCAATGGGAGGCCGTACAGGGACCATGACAGACTCTGGACTTGGCAGCAGCATGAGGAGGCGGTATATAGGGGCCCATGGCAGATTAGGGGCCTGGCAGCAGCTATGTGAGGCCCGTTATCTTGCAGCACCCTATGTCAAAAAATTTAACACACCAGCAGTGTGAAGAGACCTGAAAGTGGCACATGGCAGCAGAGTGTGGCGATGGAGACAGCAGCAATGGGAGGCCGTACAGGGACCCATGAGAGACTCTGGACCTGGCAGCAGCAGGAGGAGGTGGTATATAGGGGCCCATGGCAGATTAGGGGCCTGGCAGCAGCTATGTGAGGCCCGTAATCTGCCTGCACCCTATGTCAAAAAATTTAACACACCAGCAGTGTGAAGAGACCTGAAAGTGGCACATGGCAGCAGAGTGTGGCGATGGAGACAGCAGCAATGGGAGGCCGTACAGGGACCCATGAGAGACTCTGGACCTGGCAGCAGCAGGAGGAGGCGGTATATAGGGGCCTATGGCAGATTAGGGGCCTGGCAGCAGCTATAGGAGGCCCGTAATCTGCCAGCACCCTATGTCAAAAAATTCAACACACCAGCAGTGTGAGGAGACCTGAAAGTGGCACATGTTTGAGGCATGATTCATGGCGGATTTAGTCAGTTGTGTCAGGAACTGGTGGTTTGAAATCCAGACTAATCCACGCCTGATTCATTTTCACAAACGTGAGTCTCTCCACACTTTGGGTGGACAGTCGTGTCCTCCGCGGAGTTACAATACCTCCTGCCGCACTAAACACGCGCTCCGATGCCACGCTACTGGCCGGGCATGACAGCCTTTCAAGGGCAAATTCAGCTAGTTGGGGCCAAAGGTCAAGTTTCGTTGCCCAGTAGTCAAGGGGATTGTCTACCTCGGTTGGCAGGGTGCTGTCCAAGTAGGCCCAAGCCTGTTGTTTGAGCTCCTGCTCCAGGTCCACCTGATGCTGCTGCTGCTGCTGCGGCTGGTTAGTAGTTTCCTCACTGCGCTGGTGAAGAAAGCTACTCATCATCGACTGCAGACTGAGGCAGCCGCTGCTGGTGGAGCTGCCACTGCTCCTACCACCCCACCCCTCTCCTGCTGCCATGCCAGCGGAACGCGAGCGCACAGGGCCCACAGTGTCTGAGGATGGACGTTGGCGCACAAAGGCAGAGACCAACTGACTACATAGGTGGTTTTTATAGTACGTAATTTTGGCCTCCCTCTCAGCAGGTGTGAAAAAGGCCACCATTTTGGACCGGTAGCGAGGGTCCAACAAGGTGGACAGCCAAAAGTCATCCCTCTGTCTGATGGTTATTATTCGGCTGTCGCTACGCAAGCAACCGAGCATGCTATGGGCCATTTGTGCCAAGGAATGCGAGGGACTCCCTGCCTCCATCTCCACAGCATACTGCCACGGTGCGTCTGGGTCCTCTGTCTCCTCCTCCTCCTCCTCTACCAGATGCTCCTGCTCCTCCACTCCTGTCCGCTGAGTGGAAAAACCACCCATTTCACTCAATAATTCCTGAGCACAAATGTCCTCCTCTACCTCCTCCTCTTCTTCCTGTCCTGCCCCCACAGGGGTCATGTGGCGTTGAGATCTGTGCGCCACGTCTACCGCACCCTGACCAGCCATTGTTAACAGCATTTGTTCCAGGACGTGCAACAGAGGAATGACGTCGTTCATCCCATAGTCCTGCCGACTCACGAATAGCGTGGCCTCCTCAAAGGGCCTGAGCAAGCGGCAGGTGTCACGCATGAGCTGCCAATGGCTGACATCTAAGTTACACAGGGGAGTACCTTTATCCGCTTGTAACATCAGGAAATCGGTGATGGCCTTTCGCTGCTCGTAAAGGCGGTCTAACATGTGTAGGGTTGAATTCCACCTTGTTGCAACGTCGCAGATCAGGCGATGCTGTGGAATTCCGTTCTGCCGCTGCAGCTCAATGAGGGTGTTCTTTGCGGTGTAGGAATGGCTGAAATGCATGCACAGTTTACGTGACATTTTAAGGATGTCTTGCAGTGGGATGGTGGATTTTAGGAACCGCTTGACAACCAGATTGAACACGTGAGCCATGCATGGCGCATGGCACAACCTTCCTTGACGCAGAGCAGACACCATGTTCTTTCCGTTGTCAGTCAACATGGTTCCGATTTTTAGTTTGCGCGGAGACAGCCATCTGTCGATTTCTCTGTTCATTACACTCAGCAGTTCCTCCCCTGTGTGACTACGTTCGCCAAGGCATACCAGGTGCAGCACAGCGTGACACCGTTGCGCCCTGCACATGTGATATGCCGGTCGGGTAATGGGACTTGGCACGGGGGTGGCGGCTGAGGACACGGCGGAAAAAGAGGTGGTAGAGGCGGACATGCTTGCTGGACCAAGGACGTGCAAACGTGGAGGCAAAAGCGTCGTGACCTGTCCAAGTTGCTGGTGCGGCTGTGCCGGCACCACGTTCACCCAGTGGGCCGTAAATGACATGTACTGTCCCTGACCGTAGTTACAGCTCCACACGTCGGCGCTGCCGTGCACTTTGGCAGAGACCGACATGCTCAAAGACTGGCCCACCATCTCTTCTACATGTGAATGCAGGGCTGGCACTGCCTTTTGGGCAAAGAAATGACGGCTTGGCACTCTCCACCGCGGCGCGGCACAAGCCATCATTTCTCGGAAAGGTGCTGAGTCCACCAGTTGGAAAGGGAGGGACTGCAGCACCAGCAACTTGGACAGGAGGACGTTCAGCTTTTGCACCGTCGGGTGCGTGCTCGCAAACTGTTGTCTCTTGGATACGGATTCCAAGAAAGACTGTTGACGGAATCCGAGAAGAGGAGTAGCAGGAGAAGGAGCATCTGAACGAGCGGAAGATGCCAATGAGCGACAACTCCCCTCAGCAGAGGTGTTGGAGCCTTGACTGGCTGATAGAGGGCGATTGACGACGTCGGGTGACGGAGCAAGTAACGGAGCGGGTGATGGAGCGGGGGCTGGGGCAGGCAGAACCGCCGTATGTTTATCACGGTTTTCCCAGGCCACCGAATGGTGACGCTGCATATGCTGACGCAACGCTGTAGTCCCAACATGGGCCCCCTGGCCACGCTTGCATTTCTGGCCACATAGTCGACATACGGCTACGTTTACTTCCTCGGGCGGCTTGAGGAAAAATTGCCACACCACCGAGTAGGAAACTTTGCCCCCGCTACTCTTCACTGGCTGACTGCTACTTCCTCCGTGCGCACCGGCACCACTACTGGCCGTGGTGGTAGGCTGCAGTGGAGCTGGTGCTCTACTCCGTGGACGTTTGGCTCCACTGACACTGATGCGACCCTGCTGCTGTCTCCTGGGCAACCCACCGACTGTTTTGCTCGCTGCCAAGCTGCCACCCTCTTCTCCTGATGATGCGGAAGAAATTGCCTGATGACGACGAGGCTGCCAAGTGCGATCAACCTCCTCATCATCAAGTAGGGTCTCCGCCTCACTACTAGCCCCCTCGGCTGCGTCTGGGTCAGGAGACAGACCTGTCTCTAGACCGGCTACCGAGCCACTCTCCTCGCCAGTACTTGTTCGCTTGGCTGCTGAAAAGGCCGATGTCTCCCCCCGTTCCTGACCGCCCTCTGTTAGCTCTTCCTCACTGTACAGTGGGGCTGAGCCCACAGCATGCGATACTTCGCTTGGTGAGGGAACAGCAAAGGACAGGGGCAGGTAGAGGACACGTGATTTCAGTGGGCTTGGTCCCGGGCCATGCCAACTAACGGTTGTGTCTGACGTACCCACCGACCGTTGGCTGTAGGTGTCAGAGGTGACCTGGGAAGAGGAAGACGACCGAGCCAACCAATCAATGACGGCAGGGTTGTCGGTGGAGACACGACCGCTGGATGACACCGGGAGCACTGGCCTCTGGCTGCGAATACTGCTGCCTCGACCCCTTCCTCTGCTGCCACGTCTGCTCGCTCCTAAAACATTGCCTCCTCTGCCACTCCTCTGCATGTTGTCTGACATACTATTTAATTCAACGATTAGGTGTCCCTGAGTAACAATTCTCTGGCACTCAGTAACAATTCTGTCTGTCCCTGAGTATGAATTCTGTGGCCCTGAGTAACAATTGTGTGTCTGTGCAAGTAACAATTCTGTGTCTGTGCAAGTAACAATTTTGTGTCTGTGAGAGTAACAATTCTCTGGCACTCAGTAACAATTCTGTCTGTCCCTGAGTAACAATTCTCTGGCACTCAGTAACAATTCTGTCTGTCCCTGAGTAACAATTCTGTCTGTCCCTGAGTATGAATTCTGTGGCCCTGAGTAAGAATTCTCTGGCACTCAGTAACAATTCTGTCTGTCCCTGAGTATGAATTCTGTGGCCCTGAGTAACAATTGTGTGTCTGTGCAAGTAACAATTCTGTGTCTGTGCAAGTAACAATTTTGTGTCTGTGAGAGTAACAATTCTCTGGCACTCAGTAACAATTCTGTCTGTCCCTGAGTAACAATTCTCTGGCACTCAGTAACAATTCTGTCTGTCCCTGAGTATGAATTCTGTGGCCCTGAGTAACAATTCTGTCTCTGTGCGAGTAACAATTCTGTGTCTGTGCAAGTAACAATTTTGTGTCTGTGAGAGTAACAATTCTCTGGCACTCAGTAACAATTCTGTCTGTCCCTGAGTAACAATTCTCTGGCACTCAGTAACAATTCTGTCTGTCCCTGAGTAACAATTCTCTGGCACTCAGTAACAATTCTGTCTGTCCCTGAGTAACAATTCTCTGGCACTCAGTAACAATTGTGTGTCTGTGCAAGTAACAATTCTGTGTCTGTGCAAGTAACAATTTTGTGTCTGTGAGAGTAACAATTCTCTGGCACTCAGTAACAATTCTGTCTGTCCCTGAGTAACAATTCTCTGGCACTCAGTAACAATTCTGTCTGTCCCTGAGTATGAATTCTGTGGCCCTGAGTAACAATTCTGTCTCTGTGCGAGTAACAATTCTGTGTCTGTGCAAGTAACAATTTTGTGTCTGTGAGAGTAACAATTCTCTGGCACTCAGTAACAATTCTGTCTGTCCCTGAGTAACAATTCTATGGCACTCAGTAACAATTCTGTCTTCCCTGAGTAACAATTCTCTGGCACTCAGTAACAATTCTGTCTGTCCCTGAGTATGAATTCTGTGGCCCTGAGTAACAATTCTGTCTCTGTGCGAGTAACAATTCTGTGTCTGTGCAAGTAACAATTTTGTGTCTGTGAGAGTAACAATTCTCTGGCACTCAGTAACAATTCTGTCTGTCCCTGAGTAACAATTCTCTGGCACTCAGTAACAATTCTGTCTGTCCCTGAGTATGAATTCTGTGGCCCTGAGTAACAATTGTGTGTCTGTGCAAGTAACAATTCTGTGTCTGTGCAAGTAACAATTTTGTGTCTGTGAGAGTAACAATTCTCTGGCACTCAGTAACAATTCTGTCTGTCCCTGAGTAACAATTCTCTGGCACTCAGTAACAATTCTGTCTGTCCCTGAGTAACAATTCTCTGGCACTCAGTAACAATTCTGTCTGTCCCTGAGTAACAATTCTCTGGCACTCAGTAACAATTGTGTGTCTGTGCAAGTAACAATTCTGTGTCTGTGCAAGTAACAATTTTGTGTCTGTGAGAGTAACAATTCTCTGGCACTCAGTAACAATTCTGTCTGTCCCTGAGTAACAATTCTCTGGCACTCAGTAACAATTCTGTCTGTCCCTGAGTATGAATTCTGTGGCCCTGAGTAACAATTCTGTCTCTGTGCGAGTAACAATTCTGTGTCTGTGCAAGTAACAATTTTGTGTCTGTGAGAGTAACAATTCTCTGGCACTCAGTAACAATTCTGTCTGTCCCTGAGTAACAATTCTATGGCACTCAGTAACAATTCTGTCTTCCCTGAGTAACAATTCTCTGGCACTCAGTAACAATTCTGTCTGTCCCTGAGTATGAATTCTGTGGCCCTGAGTAACAATTCTGTCTCTGTGCGAGTAACAATTCTGTGTCTGTGCAAGTAACAATTTTGTGTCTGTGAGAGTAACAATTCTCTGGCACTCAGTAACAATTCTGTCTGTCCCTGAGTAACAATTCTCTGGCACTCAGTAACAATTCTGTCTGTCCCTGAGTATGAATTCTGTGGCCCTGAGTAACAATTGTGTGTCTGTGCAAGTAACAATTCTGTGTCTGTGCAAGTAACAATTTTGTGTCTGTGAGAGTAACAATTCTCTGGCACTCAGTAACAATTCTGTCTGTCCCTGAGTAACAATTCTCTGGCACTCAGTAACAATTCTGTCTGTCCCTGAGTAACAATTCTGTCTGTCCCTGAGTATGAATTCTGTGGCCCTGAGTAAGAATTCTCTGGCACTCAGTAACAATTCTGTCTGTCCCTGAGTATGAATTCTGTGGCCCTGAGTAACAATTGTGTGTCTGTGCAAGTAACAATTCTGTGTCTGTGCAAGTAACAATTTTGTGTCTGTGAGAGTAACAATTCTCTGGCACTCAGTAACAATTCTGTCTGTCCCTGAGTAACAATTCTCTGGCACTCAGTAACAATTCTGTCTGTCCCTGAGTAACAATTCTCTGGCACTCAGTAACAATTCTGTCTGTCCCTGAGTAACAATTCTGTCTGTCCCTGAGAATGAATTCTGTGGCCCTGAGTAAGAATTCTCTGGCACTCAGTAACAATTCTGTCTGTCCCTGAGTAACAATTCTCTGGCACTCAGTAACAATTCTGTCTGTCCCTGAGTAAAAATTCTGTGGCCCTAATAACGTTTCTGTGGCCCTAAGTAACAATTCTCTGGCACTGAGTAACAATTCTGTCTGTCCCTGAGTATGAATTCTGTGGCCCTAACTAGCGTTTCTTTGTCCCTAAATAACGATTCTGTGGCCCTCATTAACAAGTCTGTGTCCCTGAGTAATGGTTCTCTGTCCCTAAGTAACTTCTCTCTGTCCCCAATTCTCGTTTCTGTGGCCCTAACTCTGTCCCTGTCCCTAGTACAGAGCGGTCTGCCTCTGTTCAATGACTGCAGGCAAATGAAGATTTCCAAAATGGCCGCTATATATACCTCGACCATTACACAGTGCTGGCTGGCTGGCTGCTGATTGGCTGATGCGATCACATGTCGTTGAGGAATGCATTATGGGGCAGCGCGCCTTGTCTGCGCGCCTTCCCCGACATCCCCGCTCCGTCGCCGCACATGTCAGCCGCCATTTTCGGAAAAATTTCGATTCGCGCGTCCGAATTAGGCTGTTTTTCGGATTCGGCACGAATCGAAATTTTTCCGAAATTCGACTCGAATTCCACTTCGGATACTTCGATTCGCTCATCTCTACTGTTCAGGCATCTCCATCAAAGATCTCTATTTTTCAGCTTCACTATACTTTTCCTGAGCCTGCTACTTTAGCTGGATACCCAGGATGTCTGAGGTCATATAAGGCAAACAATTTCTGACTGTCAGCTGCCTGGCTTAACACACTCAAATGATAGGATAAAGACATTGAGATTAGACAATTAATGTGCATGTAGAGCCAAAATGTTTCATTTTCATTTTGGTAAAGTAAGGCATAGTTAAAACTATAATCACCTTTTTTTATTTTTTTTTGTTTTATCTGTCTGGGTCCTTTTGGGGAGATTTCCTTTCACTGCTTGTTGTGAGAATGCAACAAGAAAATGAGACAAAGTATATTCAAAAAAGTGAAGGAAATTTTCCTCTTATATTTGTCACTAGAACAGGTACCCACTTGGAAAATGTACCCCTGCCTCTTACTTTGGTGACACAAATGTCAGATCTTTCTTCACTTTCTGTCTCTGTGACAGTAGTCACTGAAAAAATAGAGGGGTAAATCTTGACAGAGAGTTTACTTTAACAGATCAGCAACTATCAGACTTCAAAAGACCTCTGACCTTCTGACTGCAATGGCAGTTCCTATATTTACTATCTGAAAAGGGAAGATACTATTCCTTCATATATGAGGCAGCATACAGTATGTTTGATAATGGAAAGACAGCATGCAACAGAAGAGTATTGTTTCTTTATATTCCTAAAAAAGAGAATTCTATTTGCATTTGGAGTTGGAAAGCTACTTCTGTATTCAATGTGTCTGTTTCTATTTTCTTCCTTTTTAGGAAAAATGCCATGGAATATTTAGGATTAATGTCAGTGTTTCTAAAAATTTAAACTTGAAATTGAAACCAGATGAAAAGAAGCCAGGATTCTGGGTTCCAAGAGTCTGGTAAGCTTTTTTTTTTGTAACATACTCTTAGCTGTGTAAACAATACACATAGCAATGTTTAAAGATGTTGAATTTATGTTTGTATAATGTATCTTTATACAGAGTGGAACTGAATTAGTTATTGTCCACTCCAGGGATTAGATTGCAACTCTTGAGAAAAAGTTCAAAATTATTTGTTCAAAACTGTATTTTATGAATACTGTTAGTAAAAATACATGTAATCTGACTTTATATAAACTTCAGCAAAATCAAGCTGACAATGGACATGCCAGAACTGTGAGAAAGGCAGATTCTACTGTATTACATGTCACTATCACCCTAACATCCTCCACAAACATTTAGGTAATATTACAGGAGGGGAATGCACAGAGAGTCTGCAATAAGAAATAGTATGATAAACCAGCTGGCTATTCAGCTAGGGTTGCCACGTGTCCGGAATTCACATGGACAGTCCAGGTTTTTATTTATGTGGCTGGGTTTCAGCCCGCTTGAAATCTGGACACATTATACGAGTGTGCTCAGAGCTCCGGGTCCTTCCAGGCAGCAATATGGCACTTGCTATCTCACACAAACACCTAATAAAAATGCAGGGAGGCCCTGCGCCAGTTTGTGTGTGTGAGGCCCCCTCTCCTCCCCCTCAGTCCTGTCAAGGTCCTACCTTTCCTCAGACCTTGTGCTGCTCTATGTGCTGACCTCCATCTTAGGTGTCTGTAAAGCATTGTGGGATCCTTTATGCTTTCAGCCCTCTGCGGCTCCTCCCCCAGGAGGTGGTGGCTTAACATATAAGTCTGCTGTTTGTGGCTGTCCATTGCATTTGTGTCCTGTCTGTTGCACAGCAGCAAGCTCCTGTTTAGCTACTCATTGCTTTCCTGGATACCGACTCGGCTTTGGCTAAGACTCCTCCTGGCTTCTGACCCCGGCTCTGGTGACCATTCTTCCTGGCTCCTGATCCCGGCTCTGGCGACGATTCTTCCTGGCTCCTGATCCCAACTCTGGCGACGATTCTTCCTGGCTCTTGACCCCGGCTTTGGCTACGATTTCCACTGTTGGACTTGCATAGACTCTTGTCTTATTTTTATATTAATAAACCTACCTTTAATTGCACCTCCTTGTGTGTCTGGCTGCTCGCTCCCTGACAAGTCCTAGCTGTGTGTCAGCCCCATGTTCTCTGTCTATGCACGGACCGGACTTGCTGCCTATGCTGGACCTGCTCTTCCCCCTGCCTGCCGTAGCATCGTTGTACATGGGCGAGACCACTGACAGTCCGTGGTAACGCTGCTCATATTCACCAGGTGCTTGAGCACCAACAGTGAGAGAAGCAAACCTGCAGCTGACTGACAGCGTGCAGGGCTCACACTAGGGTCCTAAGAAGTGTGAGGTCTTGGTTATGGTGGGGGGTGTTACACTGGAAGGAAATGCTAATGGGAGACCGCTTATTTAACTTGGGGTCTCTAATCAGAGACTGGTTTTGGCATGAGGGAGATTAGCAGGCTGACTGGAAGCAGCACCTGTGTAATGTGTGTGAGCTGTGCACAAAGAGGGCTGCAGGACATATCTATCACAGGGCTGGTCCTCTGGTGTCATTAGCCAGGGAATGACTCCTTCCACCTGACCTGAGGGGGAGGGATTGTACTGTGGACAGACTGACCTAGGGGGCTCGTACTGGGAGGCAGACTGACCTGGGGGTTGTACTGGGGAACAGACTGACCTGGGAGGTCATACTGGGGGACAGACTGGCCTCAGTGGTCATGCTGGGGGACAGACTGAGCTGTGGGGTTGACCTGGGGGGCAGACTGACCTGGGGGGTTGCACTGAGGGGCTGTACTAGGGGACAGACAATGTTTTGGCAAAAAGGATTCCTGCATCCACCTAGTTTGTGAGGATAAAGGAATCTATACTTTTTTTTAATTCAGCCTGTTGATGGAACAAGAGAAAACTGTCTACAGCCAGCTTTACAAAGTCCTGCACTATATACACTATATTGTATATTACACACTCTTGTGCTATATACACTACATTGTACATTACACACATTCCTGTGGTATATGCACTTTATTGTACATTATATACTTCACCAAATTGTTCATTGACTCCACAGTTGCTGGTTGCTAAGCAGTCCCTGACTATTTCAGGTGTGCTCAAAATCATATGTATTGGAAGCGTTTTCCTTTTTCAAATTATTGTGCTGAGGGTTATACGTGTCTGTGAGACTCTTACTTGTGGCACAGCAATCTAAGCATATTTTATAGGTACAAAAATGCTTTTTTTATTTAACCATACCCCTTTAAGCCCCTCCCACTGTTAATGCAATTAACACCCACTGTTCATGACTACTCTCCATAGGGCGCCCAAAGGTGTCCCAGGCCTTTTACAATCCTATAGTGTATACTACATAACAAAATTGCCATGCGCCACTAAAGAAGAAAAGGTGGCAACCCTATATTCGGCATGGTAAAGTGTGTAAATCCCAAGAATGGCTGAGCAGAATTAAAGTGTACCTAAATGTAAAACTTTGTTTTTCTTTTAGTTTTTGATACAGTGGGGAAGAATTAGACCCTCTGTTAAATGTATATGGTAATGTTAAGTCTGTATTCAATTTCCATTTTGACCAATATCACTAATATCACTAAGACAGAAAGTTAAGGAAATACAAAATTGTTGAGCTGTCACCAGAGCAACCCTTTGAGTGACAATTTCCAAGACTGTAATTTCCTTCAATTTAGGGATATTTCCTCTTATTTCCACTCGCATCTCCAGCACATTAATTGAAGGGAACCATTCCAAGTGGGACACATATGTAAAAATGTAACTAATATATTACTACTCCCTACTCTATCCAAAATAAAAAAAGTTTTGACTGTTCGTTAAAAAGATAAAACATATTTTAACAGATATACAGTTTACATATTTGCTTTTTAGCTGTTTGGTTGGAGTTCAGCTTTAAGATGAGCAAAAATATAGACTGTAAAACTATTCCCTGATAAGGGGTAAACCTACACTAATTAATAATTTAAATAAAAGTCAGTAAAAGCCTTATTTCTGTCATTTTAATGGTCTGCCTGATAGATGTTAACCAACAGGAAAATGTAATGTTTTTCTCTGTTAAAAAAAAGTATACAGCCTACTGGCGTATTTTTTTTAAATTGAAATATGTTGCCTATTATCCATTTCCAGATGCAGAAGACCTCTTTTGTGATGTATATTAAAGAATATAAATCATCTCATTATAAATAAATAGTCCTTTATCCTAGAGGACTAATACCCTTCCAGCCATTGTAAAGGGAGTCTTCATTAGCCTAATGAGACCAAGTCTTTATCTTCTTTTATTTTTCATTATGCAAGGTATAAGGTTGGCCATGAATAACTCCTATTTTTACAAGTATCTGGTTTAAGTCTTGCAGTGTACAGGCCCACTGCAGGCCTAGCTGATGACATTTTTCAGCATGCTTAGAAACATCTTGCCATTGGTCTTGCATTTTCTGAGAAAGGGGGCACTACTTTCACTGTGAGGGAGAATGTCACCAGCACACCAAGGATCACCAATATGGGTCCAAAAGTTTTAATGAACAATCACATAGTTACAGCAAGGCAACAATTGGGAGTCTCGCAGGACCCCTTCATCAGGCATGCCTTTGTCACATGCCTGAAGAAGGGGTCCTGTGAGACTCCGAAACGTTGCCTTGTTGTAACTATGTGATCATTCATTAAAACTTTTGGACCCATATTGGTGATCCTCAGTGTGCTGGTGACATTCTCCCTTGCTGATTCTGTTCGGTTCCAGCCGATGGTCACTGCACCACCCATTTATACACTGACATTTTTAATGCAGGAACGTGTGCATTTGGGATTGCACACTATTTTCACTGTGTGCACAAGTGGCAGTGTTGATGATTCTGCCAATTGCTAGTGCTATTGCTTCTGCGTAGGGCAGATCTTACTGTAAAAGTTCCTGATCTCTGGTTGGCCTATTGCAAATTCCAATCTATCACTAATATTGCCATACTTTATAGTACCTCATGACATCCACTACTTAGTCTGTGTTTTAAAGCAGAACTTCGCCCTAAAGGGGAAATTCCTCATTATGCCCTCCTCCTCTTCTGTGTTTGGCACTTTTTTGGGGGGAAGGAGAGGGGGTATCTGGTTTTGACAGGTACTCGCTCCCACTTCTGGTTGGATTGCTGGCTGATAACCAGTTGCCACAGTAGTCATGCAGACATCAGGGACCCGAAGACCAGCAAAGAAGCGGTTCGGGTGAGCATGGGGATGGACCCCTGGACAAGTAAATGTCCTTTTATTAAAAGTCAGCAGCTACAGTATTTGTAGCTGTTGACTTTTATTTATTTATTTTTTTCAAAAAGCTGCAGAACAGCTTTATGTACTGCAGTTATTCATCAAGCTAAAGTCTAAACTCCAGACCAAACCTTTTCTATTTTAGTTTCAGATTTGTTTGCTGTCTGTGTCCCTACTAGGATGATTTTGACCTCACTTCTTGCCTTGGTGATCACTCTCTTTAGGACAGAAGGTGACACAAAACTCCATAACAGGTATACAAACAGCGATAAAAACCATCTTACTAACTTTTTATTCATTTCTGTATGCCCCTTGTGGAGATTTCCCTTCACCGAGGAACACTGATAGAGGAGAGGTGTGTATGTAAGCAATACAGAGCTATCCCCTGTCAGCACCAGCATGCTGCTTTGTATTGCTCTGCATAGCAAAGTAATACAAAGCAGCATGCTTACATCATAAAACATAATGTGAAACACACACAGCTAACACAGTTAACCCTTTGATCATCCCAGATGTTAACCCCTTCCTGCCCAGTGTTGTTAGTACAGTGTCAGTGCTTTTTAATAGCACTGATCACTGTGTTAGCGTCACTGGGATGTCATTAGCAGTTAGTCAGTTCCCCCCCAGTGTCAGAATGCTCACCGCAGTCCCACAGTCCCGCTATAAGTTGCTGATCACCGCCATTACTAGTATATAAAAAAAAATTCCAGTATATATACAGCCATTTGTAGATGCTAGAACATGTAAACCAATTAATTTACATGTATTGGGATTTTTTTTTAGCAAAGACATGTAGCAGAATACATTTTGGCTTAAATTTATGATGACATTTGATTTTTTAAAAATTTTTACTAGATATGTTTTATAGCAAAAAGTCAAAAATATTGTTTTTTTTTTTTCAAAATTGTCACTTTTTTTTGTTTATAGCGTAAAAAAAAGCAGATGCAATCAAATACCACCAAAAGCTCCATTTGTGGGGCAAAAGAAAGACATAAATTTAATTTGGGTGCAGCATTGCATGACTGCGCAATTGTCAGTTAAAGTAGTGCCGCATCGCAAAAAAAGGCCTGGTCTCTAGAGGGCAAGTGATTAAAGTATATCTGCAATGGGAGAATATCAGAGGCTATAATTGCTGGCTGCCTTTTGAAAATGCTAATCATGCCCTGGAACAAGAATGCTGTAAAGATTTTCAGAAACATATCAGAATTCTTTCTGTATACTTGTTCCTGGTCAGTGGCGCAAGAAGCATTGAAGTGAAAGTATGGCACCTAGGGAGCTAGCATTCTCAAAAAGAGAGACCAGCAATGGCAACAATATAATTCTATCATGATAAACGTACTTTAAAGTTCTCTAATCTCTTGAGCAAATCTCCTTAATTTTGACAATTTTGAATAACTATTATGTTTTCGACCCTCTAGGGCAAATCCTCGTAACTTTAATTTTGACAATGTGGGAAATGCTATGCTGGCTTTGTTTGAAGTGCTGTCTTTAAAAGGATGGGTTGAAGTTCGGGATGTCATCATTCATCGTGTAGGACCTGTAAGTTTACAATATGTGTAAAGGCTTGTGTACATTGGCAATTACAGTATTTCCATACCCACTGCTTTTCATCCCTTTACAAATTATTGTGATTGCTGCTCAAAGTAACAATGAAGCAGTTTAACGCTAACAAGAAGCAAGTCAAAGCAACTCATAATTTAATCATAAGCAACATAGAAGCAAGTCAAAAGTAACAGAAAATCATACTGCATTTAACCTGTTTCAGAGTCTGAAGTTTTTGTACAGAAACCTTCTTTGATAGGCAGGTTTGTGTCTTAATTAACATGTGTTCATCTTTTTTTTCCTTACAGATACATGGAATATACATCCATGTTTTTGTGTTTCTTGGTTGCATGATAGGCCTTACTCTGTTTGTTGGTGTAGTGATTGCCAATTTCAATGAAAACAAGGTAAGATCTGTGTACTTCACTACTAACAATATAACACAAAACTACAATCTGACTATTTATAACTATGCTTTCTTGGCTGCTTTATGTCAGTTTAACCTTTTTGCTGCCGGGCCCTGCCTCCCATTAGTCACCAGAAGTGGCCAGACCATTGGTATTTTTTTCACTTACAGCTTTGAAAATTAATAAAATATCTCTACCCCCACCACCACAAATCATATTTTTTGAACGCACAAGGAAATTAAAAGATGGTGCTACTGATTTTGCACATCCCATGAAGGTGGCGCAAATGTTTATCAAATGTATATTTTTAATACTAAAATAATTCCTATCACACACAATAAGCACTCACAACAAAAAAAAACTTCCCAAAATGGCGCTCTTTTTGTGAAATGGTGAAAATAGGAGCACAAAACTGTAAATAAGTGACATAGAGTGGATTTTTACCCATAACAACTTGATAAAAAAAAATAATGTCCTTTCGCAAAGGACATACATTCCACATTAATAGTTAGGCAACCAAAACTAGTGTGTGCTGTAATTTGTCTCCAGCAATGCTCCTGTTTCTTCTTGCAAGAGGTTGCCATCTTGTTGAAGCCCAAAGCCCTGAGCAGCATTAAATCTTTAGGTGGTCAGCAGATTGGCCTCTACAAATTCAGCACAGTGCTTAAAAACAGAGAGCAACTGAGTATGTGCAGAGCAGGGTGAGAAGGTGTATTACATAATTTTAAAGAGTATACTTCTTTTTAATTTTTTACATAGCGATACCTGCAAAAGGAGCCAGCCTGAAGTGATCTAGCAGGACTTAATTTTCTGACTAAAGCTAAAAACCATGAGGCTAGCTTCACACTTGTGAGTTATGGTAGTGACGAATATTGTGAGTTGCAGTGTGATTAGTTTTAAATTGCACCCTAAAGCACCTTGTCAGCATACATCAACACATTTGTGTGTGCTTCAGATTGGAACTTTCTGTGCAATTTGGTGTACTACATTAAAAGAAAAGATTTGTGCTTGTTCAAAAGGATGGGCTGCCTTAACACAATGCACATTATTCCACAAAATAATGCACATTAACAGAGAAGCTAACACTTTGTTACTGCAATGCACATACTGTGGACCCTAGGAATGCATCTCAATGCACAAATACAGGGAAAAGACAGAGTTTATCATAGATGCAGCTACAAACCTATAAACTCTGCCATCTACTGATACTGATGTAGTTGTTGTACAAAAATACATGAACATTGTATTCCTACACCCACACTCAACTATTCCTTATATTAGTCCCATTTTGGATCTCAGTTCTATAAATCTGTTTCTTGTAAGTGGTTTTGTCAAATACTTTTGTTTCTCATAGGTTAGAAGTCTTTGCATCTCACCCCGTGAATTTGGCTCTGGTTTTAATGCTAGGCAAGCAACATAGGGCAGATGTTTGGTTGGAATGCCTTTTTTTGCTTCTAGTGGATTTCATGATTGTGGCCTGGTTTCCTCTTTTACAATATTTGGATTGTCTGTGTTAATTTCTATTTCTGTGTCACTTTGTTGCTTATTTTCATTTGACACTGAAGTGGAATTTCCCTCAGTTTGAAGCGTTTGTGTTCAAGAAATTTTGCACACACTGAAGTTTCGTTGACAATTGCACTTCTGCTGTTGGTTACCTTGTATGTGTCTTTGTGTAGAATTCTGTATCTCTTTTGAGATTTACTGTACTCCACAAGTATACCTTCCTTTGTACAAGCATTCCATTTTGTAAGTTTTTCTCTTGGGATATGCACATAGGCTTTGCTTCCAAACATTTTTAAAATATTACAAATTTGGTCTTTTCCATTCCACAGTTTTCTCAGTTGATTTTTCTGGTAGTCGAATTTGGAGATAGCATGGGGCCATAGTTGGCTCCCCCCAGCATGTAGTTGGCATATCTGCATCAAACAGCATGGTTCTTCCACTCTCACATAGAGTACAGTTCATTCTTTCTGCAACCCTGTTTTGGTCTAGGTCAGTGGTCGGCAAGCCGCGGCTCGCGAGCCACATGCGGCTCTTTACACGCTTTAATGCGGCTCTTGTGTGCCGGGCGCCCGCTCTCCTCCCTCCTCTCGGGCGGCAGGGACTCTGCAGCGTGATCCAAAAAAAAACAGCCAGGGCAGCGCGCTCAAATGCAATGATTGGCCAGTCTCGCTGCCACTCACATCCTGATAGCCAGTGATTGGCTGTCAGGATGTGTGTAGGCGGGGCAGCGTGACGAACGTGAGAGGAGCTAGGCTCCTCTCACAGTCCGCCCTGAAGACCGGAACGGCGCAGGAACATGGCGAGAGGAACGCGCGGAGCAAAGGTAAGTGAATTGACACAGGGGGGACTTTACTTGCTACTTACTTACTACTACTATATGGGGGATGAATTACTATGTGGGATGAATTACTATGGGGGATGAATTACTATATGGGGGATGAATTACTATGGGGGATGAATTACTATGGGGGATGAATTACTATATCGGGGATGAATTACTATAGGGGGGATGAATTACTATAGGGGGGATGAATTACTATATGGGGGATGAATTACTATATGGGGGATGAATTACTATAGGGGGGATGAATTACTATGGGGGATGAATTACTATATGGGGGATGAATTACTATATGGGGGATGAATTACTATGGGGGATTAATTACTATATGGGGGATGAATTACTATATGGGGGATGAATTACTATATGGGGGATGAATTACTATATGGGGGATGAATTACTATGGGGGATGAATTACTATAGGGGGGATGAATTACTATAGGGGGGATGAATTACTATAGGGGATGAATTACTATGGGGGATGAATTACTATAGGGGGGATGAATTACTATGGGGGATGAATTACTATAAAAACTTATTGAAACTAAAAACAGTGTACCATCCTATGTATTTTCAGTTTTAAAAATGTGGCTCTCAAAATAAATTTCAATCGCGGTTTTGGCGAGATTTGGCTCAGTTGAAAAAAAAGGTTGCCCACCACTGGTCTAGGTTGTATGGTACAGTAGTTTGAAATATTATTCCATGCTTTCTGAGACTTGCCTAAGTATTATCACCTGCGGGGCGGACTGACCATTTGGAAACTCGGGCACTGCCCGAGTGCCCGGAGTCAGTAGGGGGCCCCATGAGATGCCCCTGGTACCTTTTTCATAGGCTTTTTTGAGTTTGGGCAAGGACACAGGGGCCCCATGATCCCCTATTGCCCGGGGACCCCATAAGTTGTCAGCCCACCCCTGATCACCTGTATAATTAGTTTCATTGTCCGTGCACAATACACTTAACATTTTGCCAAATGTGTTGCTTACTTGAGCCAAATACTGTTTAAGTTTCTCTGGTACTTCACTTTTGTTGTGTAATAGATAAACTGTAATGTAGTATGCCTGGAGTAATCATCAATAAAAGTGAGAAAATACCTCTTCTTTCCTGAAGTCAACTTTTCCATTGGACCTCAAAGATTTGAATGAATTAAGTCCTGAGGTTCTGGAAACAGCTCTGCTGTTACTCTGCTTTGGAAAGGTTTTCTTGTCATTTTTCCTTTTATACAGCTGGTTCATTTCATTGTTTGATCACATGGTCTAATTTTTATTCCACTTGCATACACAATCTCAGTTAATTACTTTATTATGTCAGGACTTCTGTGCCCAAGTCGTTTATGCCATGTGTGAATGCAGTTTGAATGTTTTTTCTTCCATGGCAGTATTAACCACCTCATTGCAGTTCAGCTGATACAGTAAATCTGTAATTTTAGCCTTTGCAAGTAAGATAGCTGCTTTTGTGATGGCACAACTGTCACCTTGGAAGGTCACTGCATTGCCTTGTTTGGTGAGCTTCTTCATTGACAAAAGATAAGTTTCAAGAGCAGGGACATACAGGACATTTTTCAGAGGTATTTCACTCACTGTCACTTTCTGGTAACACTCTGGGAAATAGTAAAAAAAAACTGTCTCCTATTCCTTCTGATTCCATTATTTGCCCATTAGCTGTAGTGAGTTTTTCTGTTTTATTCTGGTCAAGGTGAAAAAAAAAATGTAACTTGTCATGTGAAGTGCAATGTTTGGATTAAAAAACACATTCATTATCTGAAGACAAATCAGTTTCTTCCTTCACACTTTTGGCCTTTTGTAGTTTAGTTTGTTTTTGCATTCTAGCTTTCCAGCTTCTGCAATCTGCTTTTAAATGACCTTGTTTCTTGCACACAAAGCATTCACATGTTTCATGTTGCATATTCCTGTTTTTATTCCTATTTTGTCTTTAAAGCAGACTGTGCGACAGAAGTATAGTCACTATTAATGCTTTCTGTTTTCCATCTATATTCAACCACAAGTTTGCCCTTAACATATTCCAATGTATGTTCATTATCTTGATGTGCATCAAGTGCTGTGACAAGAATTTCATAACTTCCCTATGCTTCTCAGGCATTCAACCATTTCCAAGGTGTGCCTTGTGTAATCCTGGATATACTGGCCTTACATCAGCTTGGTTTGGTATAGCTTTCTAACGAAATATAGTTTATTACTAAGATTATCTCTTTCTTGCACCTTTTGTAATATTTTCCACATTTCTTTAGCAGTTTTCGACATACATATATGTATGATTTGATCATCTTCTATGCTAAGAGAAATTGTGCTCTGAGTTTTCTGGTCTTTCTCTATTAACTCATCTGAAGGGTGTTCTGGTCTAACTTCATTTCCAAGACTGGTAGTTCTGGTTTGTGAGATTTGCAAATGAAAGCTTTGTTGCAACTCTGTTATTGGCCATTTTTCTTTTATTCTGTTGCAGTATTCTTTCTATTGCTGTATCTTGCACTCGTTTGCTGTAGCAGGCTATGACTGCGTCTCTGGGCCAGTAACCTGTTAGAGGTTCTGTATATAGCTCTACAGAATGAACAATGTACAGTCCACATGTGTTTATCAACTGCTTCTCTGCAAACAGGAAACATTAACCACTTGCCTTCCTGAGGATTTACCCCCCTTAATGACCAGGCCTCTTTTTGCTACTCGGCGCTGCACTAATTCAACTGATAATTGCACGGTCATGCAATGCTGCACCCAAACAAAATTTACGTCCTTTTTTCACACAAATAGAGCTTTCTTTTGGTGGTATTTGATCACCTGTGCGCTTTTTATTTTTCACGCTATAAACAAAAAAAGACCACAAATTTTGAAGAAAAACTATATTTTTTACTTTCAGCTATAAAAAATATATAGTAAACTCAAAGTTAGTTATATATTTAGGCCAAAATGTATTCTGCTACATGTTTTTGGTAAAAAAATCCCAATAAGTGTATATTGATTGATTTGTGTGAAAGTTATAGCGTCTACAAACTATGGTATAGATATTGCAATTATGCCATTTTTTTGCTATACAGCACTGCGCTAGTTTAACGGACAATTGCGCGGTCATGCAATACGGTACATAAATGAAATGTATGTCCTTTTTTCACACAAATAGAGCTTTCTTTTGGTGGTATTTGATCACCTGTGCACTTTTTATTTTTGGCGCTATAAACAAAAACATTTTTGAAGAAAAAAAATTTTTTTGAAAAGAACAATATTTTCTCATTTCGGTCATAAAAAATATCCAAAAAAACTAAAATTTCGTCATAAATTTAGGCCAAAATATATTCTGCTACATGTTTTTGGTTTAAAAAATCCCAGTAAGTGTATATTTATTGCTTTGTGTGAAAGTTATAGCGTCTACAAACTATGATATAGATAATGGAATTTACACAGCTTTTACTTTCTGACTGCTCATCACATTTCTTGAGGTGCTAAAATACCAGGATAGTACAAACACCCTCAAATTACCCCTTTTTGGAAAGTAGATACCCTAAGCTATCTGCTGAGAGGCATATTGAGTCCATGGAAGATTTACTTTTTTTTCCACAAGTTTCTGGAAAATAACAAAAACTTTTTTTTTTTTTTACACAAAGTTGTCAATTAAATGATTTATTTCTCGCACAAGCCATGGGTATATGTGGAATTACACCCCAAAATACATTCTGCTACTTCTACAGAGTATGGGGATACCACATGTGTGAGACTTTTTGGGAGCCTAGCCACATACTGGAGCCTGAAATCCAATGACCACTTTGAAAGCCTGAAGGTGCGTAACTTCCTCATTTCACTTCCTCACTACCTATCACAGTTTCAAAGGCCCTGAAATGCCAGGATAGCACCAACCCCACCCCCAAATGGAAAGTAGACACCCCAAGGAATTTAAAAAGAGGCATGGTGAAACCTGAAAAATACTTACCATGCTTCTTATCAAATTCCTTGGGGCGTCTACTTTCCAAAAAGGGGTCATTTGGGGGGGGGGTTAGGTGCTATCCTGGCATTTCAGGGCCTCCGAAACTGTGATAGGTAGTCAGGAAGTGTAATGAGGAAATAAAGTCCTTTAAAAGCCTGAAGGTGCTTATTGGATTTTGGGGTCCTGTGCTTGACTAGACTGCCAAAACGTCTCTCATATGTGGTACCCCCATACTGGGGAGAAGTAGCAGAATGTATTTTGGGGGGTAATTCCACATATACCCATGGCATGTGTGAGCAATAAATCATTTAAGTGACAATTTTGTGTAAAAAAAAAATGTCACTTAAATGAACTTAAAACACTGCAGCCGTGCTCCCCATCAGTAATTGCCAGTAATCGTCAGGACCCGGCGGGTAATGACTGGCCGGGACCCGGTGATTGACACCCGCGTCCGCGATCGGTGGTGCGGTTAGGGCGGGCACACTCCTTCACTATAAGCTGTAAACTGGTTTAAAACACTGTTTTCCTAACAAAGGGTTACAAATTTAGAAACTCATACATTGTATGTTGAATCGGTATTCAACCCAAAAGCAAACATTTTATTATATTGCAGCTTACCAGTTCTTAGATGTGATGGCTACATTCATTTTCTTTGTCAGGCTTTCTTTCTTTTATTTTCATCTGGTGATCTAGCCAGTAAGGCCCATACATCATAGCTTAAAACATACCAGTGTTCTTGATAGAAAAAAAATCTGTTTAGTGTTTTTTGTGTTAGCATTTTGAAGCATTTAATGTATTTTTTCTGCCATAAAAAAGCAAAACTCCTCTAAACGCTTAGCTTAAAAAACGCCTCTAGACTACCTAACATGCATGGACACATAGGATACCATTACTTGCTTCCACAGGCAAAATGCTTTTAAGCCAGTATGCACAGAACCCAAGTCTGTTTTTTTTTTGTTTTTTTAAACAAACAGATATAGCAGTTAGAGGGTTGAAACAAACCATTTAACACTGACAAGGGTGCTTGCAATGATCAGCTTATTAATTTATGTAACATTTTTATCCCAAACGGAACAGAACTGTTACTGTACCTGCTTTAAAAAAGTGTTAACTGGAGTTTGGCTTTAATTTGTCAGTGTATTTAAATCTGGTAGTACAGCTAACACTCCCCTCTCCCCAGACTGACAATGCTGCTGTCCAAAGTTGTCTCTATTGCACCTTCATCCAAAGTGTAGGCACTCTAAGGCTGCATTCACACTTGAGTGTTTTGTAGCTTGAATATCCAAAAATGCTCAAACTTAAAAAATGAATTGTTCTCTATGGTGCCTGTTCAAACCTAATCATGCAAGCAGGCCCCATAGAGAACAATTAATTTTTTAAGTTTGAGCTTTTTTGGAGCTTCGAGCTTCAAGCTACAAAACACTCAAGTGTGAATGCAGCCTTATATAGTAGGTGTGCTACTGGCCAAATCATCAGGTGAAAACAGAGGGGAAAAAAAGCCTAAAAATAAAAAAATAATGCAGCCAACACATCTAATGACTGGTAAGCTTCAATATATTACATTTTTGGTTCTGGGCTTAATACCACTTTAGTGAGGGATAGTGTGAGGTGTCCAGAAATTCTTACTAGAATCAGCCATGATACCTATCTCCTTAGAAACATCTAAAATGTAAGAAATATATATATTTTTAAAAATTTTTTAGGTATGTTTTGTGACTGAGAATACATATCAAATACATAGTGTGGGTTTTATGAAATTTAAATGCAAAAGTGGAAATATACTTTAACCATATATTTGAAAACTGAGTCTCCACAACCCCATAGAAGTGAATTTGTCAAAATGACTGATTTACAGTTACCAACTGTGAACCGCACAAACTACTGAAATAAAGTTTTTTATAATTGTTTAAGAAAAATAAATGTATAGTTCAGATTGTGTGCCATAGTTTTAGCTAAACCTCCCCCATACCCAAATCTACAATTCCACAATGACCAGGTGCATATTGTATATACTATATTGCCAAAAGTATTGGGACGCCTGCCTTTACACGCACATGAACCTCACACCATAATCCCCCCTCCACCAAACTTTACACTCGGCACAATGCAGTCAGGCAAGTACCGTTCTCCTGGCAACCGCCAAACCCAGACATGTCCATCGGATTGCCAGACAGAAAAGCAAGATTCATCACTCCAGAAAATAAGTTTCTACTGCTCTAGAGTCCAGTGGTGGCATGCTTTACAACACTGCATCCGACACTTTGCATTGCACTTGGTGATGTAAGGCTTGGATGCAGCTCTTTGGTTATGGAAACCCATTCCATGAAGCTCTCTATGCACTGTGCTAATCTGAAGGCCACACAAAGTTTGGAAGTCTTTAGCTATTGACTCTGCAGACAGTTGGCAATTTCTGTGCACTGTGCACTTTAGCATACACTGACCCCGCTCTGTCATTTTATGTGGCCTACCACTTTGTGGCTAAGTTGCTGTTGTTTCCAGTTGCTTCCACTTTGTTGACCATAGAACATTTAGCAGCAAGTAAATTTCATGGATGGACTTAAAGCGGAGTTCCACTCACTCTGTAAAAAAAAAAGTCAGCAGCTACAAAAACTGTAGATGCTGACTTTTAAAAAAATAGCCACTCACCTGTCCCACGATCCAGAGTTGCCCCCGCCACAGCCCGTTTCACCGGCCATCCTGTATTCCAGGCACTGGCATCTCGGTGTAGGCACCCGGATGTGACAGCTTGCGGCTTCACAGCCGGGTATCCACTGCGCTTCCTAAATGGCCCCGTCATCTTCTGGGACCTGTCACATGTCCTACAAGACTTCAGGGAGGGAGGTTAGGAGGACAACTTCCATTTCGCCTAGGCGACCGCAGCGGAAGTGGGAGCTGGTACCTATCAAATTACCTGTCAAATTCAGGTACCCCAAAGGTGACAATCCTTAATGGGGAGCGGTGGACCAATCTTTAAAGCAGAACTTCCCCTTTTGGGTGGAACTCCGCTTTAATGCACAGGTGGCAACCTATCACAGAACCACGCTTGAATTCACTGAGCTCCTCAGAGCGACCCATTCTTTCACAAATGTTTGTAGAAGCAGTCTGCATGCCTAGGTGCTTGATTATATACAACTGTGGCCATGGAAGTAATTTTTTTTTCAGAGTGAACTGCTTTACTTTCTGAAAAATAATTTGGATATGATCATTTTTCTCTCATATATTCCTACATAGGTGTCCGCTTATGACACAGAGAATAGCTGCGATTCAGAGGATCGCAGCTATTCTCTGGTCATTCACAGTTTATGACACTCAGGAGATCAGCAGACAACATGTTCAGCCCTTCACTGGAGATCTGTGTTCTCCCTCCAGATTCTCCAGCCCAGAGCTGGAGAATCGGAGGAACCGCAAACTAAGCAGCGATTATTTACCTCTGCTTAGTAAACTGATCTCTTATTGTAATCTCGTGAGATTATAGTAAAAGCAGCCGTTTTCCAGCGTTTGTAGACCTTTCTCCCTTCATTCGGAGAACTGATCTACACCGCTTCATAAAAGGCATTCACAGGAGAACTGTGTTCTCTGAGAATTCTGGAGAACTGAGCAGCGATCATTTACCGCTGGTTCATAAACGGACACCATAGTCTGCTATATATGGGTATTTAGGTCTAATATCACCATTTAAAACTTACTTACCCCTTCTACCTTCTCTCAAAATCATTCAGTCACCTTAAAAATCCCAGTATATTTAGATTATATAATCATGTTGCTTGTTCTTTTTTTCTTGTTATTGTTTGCTACAATCCATGAAGTGCATTTCATCAAGCATTAACATTTCAGTGAGAAAAGCTTGAAAGAGAAATGACAAAATATTGATGGTACTTGTTACAAATCTATGAAAGAAGGTGAACTGAGATTGAAATAGAAAACTCAGTGGTGTTAAGTGTTTGCAAAGTAATTTTTTTCATAGTAAGCAATTGAAAGTTGTTGTAGATGCATTTAACCTACTGTATATCCATTGACAATAGCCATAGACTATATACAACAACTTGAACACAAACAGACTGAGTGCACCAGATAATCATTTTATTAAAGACATAAATAGGAAACAAATTGTACTTACAAACACAATGTCTGTAGAAGTCTTATCAGATAATTAGATGTTTACAGTGTTGCCCTTGCAGAATCTATAACTTGGACATCAATGCTCTGCAGTTGTGTCTTGAGTCTGAGGTCTTGTGGTCTATGAATATCCCTGAGACTTGTCCAATCCAGGATATTTATGCAGCTTCCCTCAATTCTGGCAAGTGTGGATAAAGCATTTATATCCAAGTTGGAGACTATGTAAGGACCACCTTGTGGTCTCTAATTAATAGTCTATTAAGTCTGTTACAGACATGTTTGTAGATGCAATTTATTTATTTTTAATGTTCTTGTTAAAGTTATTTTCTGTGCAAATGGAAAAGTACAAAGTATACTAATAAATAGTTACTGAAGGCAAAATGAAGTGTTGTGTAAAACACAAGGACACAATTAAGAATTTGTACCAAACTCTTACTTTTATGAAGGAATGTGCATGCAACCATGTATACAACAGATCTATAAGTATATAACCATTTCAACAAAAAATGTTAGAGACTAATACTATTTGTAGGTAAAAGTCTAACAATGGGTATAGTTACAATGCTTTGTAATAAATAATTAGTGAATCTGCATTTCCTGCTATCAACCTCTGTATTTTGTGCAGTTGTGCTGAATTGAGATTTTCTCTATTTTAAATATTGTGGTTTAAAATGCCTGTCACATGTTTCTCAGGGAACAGCTTTACTGACTGTTGATCAAAGAAGATGGGAAGATCTGAAGAGCAGACTCAAGATAGCTCAACCACTTCACCTCCCTCCTCGTCCAGGTATCAAAGCAATTTAACATTCCCTGTTCTCTGTTCTTTTTTCTTGCTTTTACCTTGTGTGTGGCCTGTGCTAATTTTAGTGCAGCCAGCAGGTAATGTGTGCAAAAATAATGTATTTGATTTGCAATGAACATCTTAAGGGACTTGCAGATACAGTTGTGGTTTCACATTTTGTATTTTAATGGTAAAATGGAGTTCCAGCTGTTTTTGTGTTTATAAAAAGTCAGCAGCTACAAAAACGGTAGCTGCTGACTTTTAATAAACACACACTCACCTCTCTCAGGGTCCAGTGATGTACTCATCCCGTATGCTGTCCATTCTCTCCTTCTTCTCTCCCCAGCACCGGCATCTCAATTGTGGGCACCAGACTGTGACAGCTTGCGGCTTAACAGCCGGGTGCCCACTGCGCATGTGCAAATTGTGCTACGCATCCTGATTGGTCTAGCAGTCTCCTGGGACCTGTGAAGGTCCCCAGGAGACTGCGGGAGGAAGGAGGGGGCGTACTGAGCAAGGAGGGGGCGTACTGAGCCGGAAGTGGGAAAGGGTATCTGTCAAAACTAAGTATCCACTCCCGCCCAAAAGGTACCAAATTAGCAGTGGAGGGGGAGAGGAGGCAAACAGGTGGAGTTTCCACTTTAAAGGAAATAATTTAAGAAATCTCCACTCTTATTTCCAGTTTTATGAAAGCACAGCCCCACCTCTCCAGAATAGGTATTTTTCATGTTATTTACAGTATATTTATTAATTTATATTTTCCCCCTTCCCAGAGCAAACTTCAGCTGGAAACAACCACAAAGGCTTTCTTACCTAGCTCAGTGCAGAAATTAAACACTCTATTTAGGCTTTTGAAGGAAGGTACTGCATTGTGACAGAGGTGCAGGTGGGACAGAACACATGCAGAGAGCAGGATTACATACAAGGCTTTTATTAAAAAACAGAGACTGGCAGGGAAGGGGCAAGGGTCAAAATTCAGAAAAAACTGGCACATGTCAAGTCCACAATGCAGGGCAACAGTCCAGACACACAGCAAGGGTAGGCGGTGATCCGGGGCAACACGGGTTCAGTCCTCAGCACAAGGCAACATAAGGCATAAATCTATAACACAGGCTGGGCACGCAACAGGGATGGCAGGACTCTGGCAGGATAAGGATTAAGTCTGTAGCACAGGCTGGGCAAACAGCAGGGATAGCTGAACTCTGGCAGCATAAGGGTTAAGTCTGCAGAACAGGCTGGGCATATAGCAGGGATAGCAGAACTCTGGTAAGCTAAGGGTTAAAGGACTCAGCAGCCAGCAGAGGAGAACGTGGGGTTGAGAGAGCTAGGGGTCAGTAGCAGAGGCAGGCCCCTAGAACGGGGGGGGGGCTCTGAAATCTGGCCACAGCACAGGACCTCTCACAGCATGGCAGCACAGTGAGGGAGAGAGCAAGCACGGGAGACTCCAGGTGCCTGTGCCCGCTCCGGTATTTATCCCTGGAGCGGGATCTTGTTACCAGGCAACCCAAGTCCTGGCATCAGGTTGCCTTGACAGCAAGCCCTGCCCCCTCAGCTCCGGCCTGTACACAGGGAGCATGGCCTTTGTCTCCAGCGGGCATGGCGCACAGGAACATGGGTACCGCACCATGCCTGCCAAGACAAGGGAAGGGGACGCATGGTGACGGACATGTAGCCTGCATGTGATGAATCCACAGGCAGGTGCAGTGGGGAAGCAGACTTCTCCGTGCTTGGCTGAGAAGAGGTTGTGAAGCCCTCAGAAGGAGGTCCCTCCTTGTCACCCAGCACAGAGGTTATGTGATCTGCATGTGGGAAATGGTGGACAGGTTGGGGGTTTGGGGGGGAATCAGGTGGGCGACCATGACATACAGTTTTGAAGATCTGGTCTTCTAACATTTTTTGTTATGACCCTGTTAATATTACTTTTATGCCCTTGTACTGATCTTTTTAGGCTCTTCTCTTGTGCAATCTTCTGATCTAGCTCTGATCTCTGCTATTGCATATTCCCATCTAATCTGCTGAAATTTTCTTGGAATGCCTGTTTCGTCTTTTATTGCTTCTCTGGGTCTCTAATCTGCATTACGCCAAGTGACATCTTTCACCACCACTGGGCTCTTCTAGTCCCTGGCTTATTGTCTTTCAGTCAATTCTTTTTGCCTACCACCTGTCCTGTCTGCCTGTTTGTGGTGCACTGTCACATCAGGTGCACTGTCACTTCAGGTGCACCTTCATATCTTGATATCATGCAGTTTGTTGACCCTTGTAGCACCAAGAAAGGCTGCATTAAAAGGTTTGGTACAAAAGAGAAGGGCATGCCCCCCATTTGAGCTACAGTTGGAAGCTATGTAATGTCATATCTGCCTATAAATCTATAGGCAGATATGACATTGCATAGCTTCCAACTGTAGCTCAAATGGGGGGAATGCCCTTCTCTTTTGTACCAAACCTTTTATTGCAGCCTTTCCTATACAGTCATAGATATGTTACATTTTTCAAGACTTGCCGCATCCATACTTATAATACAATTGTCGTGGTCAGGCTCAGAGACCAGTGACTATAGCAGTAGAAAGGTTCACACTGACAGGTCACCCTGGTGAATGACATGGGATCAGCCAAGGCCCTGGGTTTAAACACTAACTTGTCTTCACCGGAGCTCATGAAGGTGGAGATGGGTTTTGCTGTACGATAGCGCCAGGTCTCAGTCCTTTAAAATTTCCCGGAAAAGCAGTGAGCAAGCCAGAGTCTGGTAACATATGTAGCAGGTAGGGATCAAGCAGAAGTGTAGGTTAGTAAACAAGCAAAAGATCAGTAACAAGTGGTTGCAGGTAGGAATCAAGCAGAAGCATAGTCAAGAAACAAACAAAAAATCAGTAACAAATGGTAGTTAAGATAAGGACAGCTGCAAGTACACACGGAGCAACATTTCATCTGGAGAAAGCACAATAATCTGGCAAACAGGAAGTGCAGAGACATGGCTTGAATCAGGAAGTTCATGGGAGGAGCAGAGAGTTCAAAATTCACCAGAAACAAGATACTAGTCAAGATTGTCTAAGGGATAAGGCATGGAGCTTCACTAGCATCTCAGGTGGAACAGCAAAAAGAGGCTCATCAGCAGCTTAATCTCAAACAATGTGAACATGGGAGAGAAAGGTGAAGCTTGAAGGAGTGCAATACATGCATGAACAGGTAGAATTCCAATCATGTCTCTATTGCCCCCATCCTCCTCCTAGCTAAGGTAACCTTGTATTTTTTCAGACACTTTCTCTGGTCCTCTTCCCTCACTAGCCCATACCTGACAGTTTTCATCTATATCTTTTCCCTTCCATTTTATTTGTGGGCCTCCCCCACCTTTCCACTCCCCTTAAGATTATCTCCTCCTTTCACAGTCATTGTAAGTGCCAACTGGTTTGCTGGTTGTGCTGGTTGTCAGATAGATGTTCTTCCTCTGGGTTGCAGCCTTTGTTGTGGCCAGGCATTGTGCTTGACTCTCCTGCAAGTTCATTGAATGTACTTACTCATTGTAATGTGTAGTCAATCAGGCATTCTGAAACTGCAGCCAGTTAGGAAATGTCTAACAATGTCACATGACAGTATCAGAACTTCCCAATGGGCTGCTGTATCAGATGCCTGATTGGTTGCACATTACAATGAGTGAGTACATTCTCTAAACTGGGGACCGCAGCTATTTTATTCACTGTGACTGTCATTCTCACCCCCAATGCAGCCTATCTCTGTCCCTGAGATTTGACAGTTACAGTAATGACCCAGCAATCTCATCAAACTTTTGGCATTGCTGAGTAATTTCTGTAAAGTTCTGGGGTATGAGCATGACCAGCAGGACTCCTGGTCATTACAATATTGTATAAACATTACTTTTAGGGGTTCAAGAAAAAAAAGATGAGAGATTTATATAGGTAACACTAAGATTAAAAATCATAATCTATTGTATACAAACTTTTAAAATTGTATACCACATATACATATTAGAAAGTATATTAATTAATAATATACTGTATATATTAATATATAAAAATTAAAACATTGAACAGTAACATTAACAGTAAAATCTGTTTCCTCAGGACAAAGTAAATGTTTAATATCCCATGAAAGGAATCGGTCATTTGTATAATCCATCTGAAAATTAACAATTTTAAATTAACATAATGATTTTATACAAGATACTGTAAATGTGTTTTTCATTTTGTGTATATATATATACATATATATATATATATATATGAATGAAGTATAAAACCACTTGCATCATCTCCCTCTAAACAGGGGTGGACTGACCATTTGGAAACTCGGGCACTGCCCGAGGGCCCGGGGCCAGTAGGGGGCCCCATGAGATGCCCCTGGTACCTTTGTCATAGGCTTTTTTGAGTTTGGGCAAGGACACAGGGGCCCCATGATCCCCTATTGCCCGGGGGCCCCATGAGTTGTCAGTCCGCCCCTGCCTCCAAATGTTTGCCATCAGGAGCAACTCATAGGAAACAAGATGTGGGATTACCCAGCCATCAGTAAGAGAGAAAAATAGAAAGACCCACAAATAAATAAGGTCTAGGAGTCCTAGCAGTCCAGCGATTCATGTGTGGGAAAAGTATAAACAATCATAAGGAAAGGAAAGAGACAGCATAAAGACCACAGGGAGAGTTGGTATAACAATGCAGGATCATACCTGTGCAGCCTTAAACAGCTACTGCAAATGATAGATCTGCCCACCCTGGCAGAATGGCATTTTGGAGAACATGAGTGGAGACCCACCCACCCATTCCTCCAGAATCCTTGTGTATACCCTACCACAGACTGAACATGAAGTACAGTGGGCGTTGCTTGTACCCTGCACCGTTCACTTCTGCATGAAACACATGGTGAAGATGCAAGCCAAGAGGAATCTGAAGGTGCATTTCAAGAACCTTATTGATAAAGTTACTAACTGAACCAGAATTTACTGTATGAAGGCCAATAGGAAGCGAGTAAGAGAGTCTAAGATGAGCTGAGCTTAAAAAATAATGTTTTGGTTCAGGCCTGGTATTGAGTTGTGTACAGAGACAGACCCGGGCTTCTTTGGCATTTCCCAGTTTTTGTGGGGCACCTAGCAGCCAAGTGGCCTTGGCCACCACAATTTAGACATTCAAGTGGTGGTCCCCAGAAAAAAAGGTCAGGCAGTTTAACTTTACGTTATCCAGGGATCCAGACACAGCTTGTTGAGGAAAAAATAGGGAACTTAGCAGGACATTTTTGCCAAACAACTGGGCTTGCGAGGCATACGTAACTCCTCTGCTGGTAAAGTGGCTTGCAATGCCTAGGCCAGAAACTATAGCTAGTGAGTGTTTCTTATGCATATAGCAGACCCTGCTCCCTGCAAACAGGCCTACTGGTACTTGATTGCCCCCACATCTTTGTATATTCCCAGCCATATGGTGCTGGGACTAGCAAAGATACGAGGAAAGGTTTCCTGTAGCCTTGAGCTAGAGGCTTATTGGGTAGAGTCCATGGCACCACTGGAGAGCATCCATGCAACAGTCCAAGGTCAGGGCAGGCTGCAGGCAAACATAATCCAGTACATGGTTTCAACATCACGGCTGGAAGTGGGCAGACATAATTCAGAAGATGATTTTGAGGTCAGAGTGAGCTGCAGATAAGCTTTCTCCAGTGTACAGTCCAGTGTCAAGGCAGATGGCAATCCAAAAGATTATTCAGTAATTCAAGCAGTGGGTCTGCAATGTGAAATACAACACAGGTAGGAGGACATGAACTAACTGAGGCACAGGTGGGGAGCCAGGAATGCTTTCACAAGCCCAGAGCCCTGGGTGCCAGAGAAGTGCAGCCAATCAGGGCAGGGGCAGTCAGAGGATGGGTGTATGGCCACTGGCCAATTTAATGAGGATGAGAGCAAGGTGACCTACTACCTAGCATTAAGGATGCCCATCTTACAGAGTGAATCAATTAAATGGGGGTGGACTCCTGCGCTGCCAAATATCTTCACAAGGGATGAAGTAGCTGCTGACACCCAAAGGAAATGAGCTGAAAAATTTTTTTGAACAAATGGTGTAGCGCTGTAAATACTAAAATACCATATTGTCAAATCATAATATAAATAATACTAAAGTGAAAGAATATTAATAAACCTTGTGTATCCTTATTACCTTAATTAAAGGTGAAATACATTCCAAAGCAAATAAAAAATCAAAGTGACCAATTATAAAACTCTGACATACATCAATTGATATAAATAAATAAAAAAAACTCCCAAGAAGTGAAGAAATAAGTCCCAACAAGTGAAAAAAAAATTATTATAGCACAAAAAAAATAATATAAAAACCCAGATTTTTCAATTCTTTAACTTTTATATTCCCACTTTTTGTTCCATGCTCATATTATGTGCCAATTATATCCATCACCTTCTAGTGTGTGTGCTCACCTCAAAAATTCGACCCTCAGGGAGTCAAAGAGAAATCAATATCCCCGGATGATCCCTGGTTGGATGGATCTCTCCCTTTAAGTGGACACAGGAACAGCTCCCACCGAAATCATATAAACGATCAAACACATCTGTGAGGGGTCTTCAAATGGCTCAAAAAGAAGTCAAACATAGACCTTCCATAGTGTAGTAATTAGATATTTATTTGCTGTTTATAGGCATATGTTAATATTTTATTGCTGTAGCCATGTTACAGCAGTCTACTTTTTAACTCTCTAGTCTCTTTTTCAATGTTCTCATCAGTTATTCAATTTTGCCTTTGATGTAGATAATGGCCAACCACAGGAGTGGTTTATGTACTCCAATATAAGTGCAAATAATTTTTTGTGGGCCAGACTAAATGTAAAATCTGACAAAGGATACACAATCATGTGTATGATACTTCTAATGGCATTCTTTGAAGCCCTGTTGCCAGGCATTTTGCTCATTTTCCCATTTGCCAACTATAAGATTTATAATTTTTTGCACTGCACAGAATCCATCTTCATCCCCCGGGGGAAGACTTTGACAAAAGAACTTTACAAATAAAAGCTAGATTGATCTGTGAATTATAAGCTCTTTGCTTAGTTACATTGGACCAGTAAGTCTGTATGCATGTGCCATACCTATGGAATTCCAGTGGAAGCTGGAAATCACGATTACAAGGTCTTCTGGGTCCCAAACTGAGTGGCTGCCCTGCTGATTACTGAACATAGGAAGTCACCGTCTCAACACAGAGGCCATTCAGAGAACACTTTGCATTTTCTTAATGAATGCAATATGTTCTCTGATTGGACAAGGTGAAGATTGTGGGTGTATGAGAGTATCAGAGTATGCAAAGTCTTTGGCAAGTGTGCTGCTTGACTGCAGGGGTCCCCTGAGCTGCGTTTGTTTGTGTCTTTTTCTCTTTTACCCTCTTCCTGATGGCTGGGTGAGCCCATATCTTGTTTCCTATGAGGTGGTCCTGATGGCAAACAGTTGGAAGAAGAGGATCTAAGTGGTTTTATACTTTATGCATATGTGTACAAAATGTAGGATACCTTCACAGTATCCTGTATTAAATCATTATATGGGAATGTAAATATGTATACATTTGTGTGTACTGAAATGTGTTTGTTAATTTTCAAATGGATTATATAAGTAACCAATTCCTTTCATGTAATATTAAACATTTACCCTGCCCTGAGTAATCAGATTTTATCGAAAAAAAATCAAATTTTTTCATTAATACTGTGTTGGTAAAAATAGTGTCATTATGATCTAAAATGTATATACTGTAATGTGCATCCATAAACTTTATTTTTAATATGTATATGGGTGATGTGTATTTATTCATTTTATTTATAACAGGTATTTATTTAGCTCATGTTATATAGGGCTTTATTTATAATGTATATTCACATGAGTCTCTGCCATCAAGATGCTTGCAATCTAAGATCCCTACCTCATATGCATACATATACAAACTAAGGCCAATTTAGACAAGAGCAAAACCTGGAAAACAAACATGCAAATACACGGAGAACATATACTTATTGTATCCAATAAAAACTATGATATTTTTTATCTAAGTGTATTCTCCAGTATTGCCTGTGCAAAATCCCTTCTCCTCTTTCTCTACTTGAATGTTATATAATTGTATAGGGAGGGCAGAACTTGAGTATCTGTACATTAATCTACATCATATCTACTCTTAAACATGTTTGGGCAGTATAATTTTAGGGGTTGTTTTCCATGTGCTTCTGACAGCACTTTGTACAGTTATTTTACAGTTTTGTGAGTGTTATCAGCTCTGACATGTTTTCCTTAATGTTTAACTGCTGCTTTGGTATTTAGGGCATCACCACACCAATTATTTTAAACTAACATGTTAATAAAAAAGATCAAATGGCAAGCAATTTATTGCAGCTGTTTCCCTGAATTGTAAGAGGCTGGTCATTGTCATGTTCCCACACTAAACCTATCATATCCTCTCTTAATTACAGTGTACAATACTTAATGGTGGATTTAGTTGCAAAGAGTTCTGTTGTAAACTATGATTTCTGCATTGTCCCAAATGTGAAATACAACACAGTAAAGCCTTCATGGTATGCCATATTATTAAAAGTGCAGTAAATTGTAAGTTAGAACTGATTTTGTAAACTTTTGTTTAACTGGTATTTGTATCACAGATAATGATGGCTTCAGAGCACGAATGTACGACATCACACAACATCCATTTTTCAAGAGAACTATTGCAGTCTTGGTCTTGGCGCAATCAGTACTTCTTTCTGTCAAGGTATGAATCGTAAATCTATGCCAGATAAAATGAATTAAAATTTATAATAGGATATATTTTGGTGTACAATGAACCTAATGATTGTATATAAATCTCTATTCCTCATTGTTTCACTGTAGTAAAAAATTGTGATCTCGGTCTTGGCATTCTGATTTTAACACAATATATTTAAGGAAGCACTGTAATAAATGGTTTAGCATCATTATAGCAAAGGATCTGCAATCTCCCACTTCACCTCCTTAATAGAGCTATACTTAGATGCCAAGGAAATATCATCTGTAAAAAAAATGGTGCCTTGGCGTGAGCGGTGGTGATTATGGTGATTGATGGAGAATATATAATGTGAGGACCTAAATGATTTACCCATAGGAAGTAAGGCATCCCCAGTGTGTGGCTTTTCTTAGATATGGAGGATTCCCTATTCCAATATATAGGCTGTTGATGACCTTTCTGATCTGTAATATCACAAGTGCCTCTCCCCCTTTGTTTAGTAAACTAAACTACTAGATTAAATACACCTCACAAAAAAGAGTAGCTTTTTTCAAGAAAATTTCACATAAGCAGCTCAGTGAGCAAAACAGAGCATTTACATTTCAGCTAAATTTTGCTGAAGGCTTCTGTGAAATCAAGCAAATTTTACCTAAGCAGGTCAGTGAGTTATTACGTCAGCTAAATTTCACTGATGACAGTTGCAAAATCAGTTTTACCAAAATCACTCTACTCGTTCCTACTTCAAATCAAAAAGTTAAGTTTCATATTTTCTTTTTGAAATGCTTACTCTCCAAAACCTTTTATGCTTAGTGTTATGAATGGCTAAATCTCAATGAAACATGAAGGGAGATAGATGCTTCTCTGTGCAACAGTATCATGTAATACATGTAAATACACCGATCAGCCCTAATAATTTTACCACCCACCATAACCCACTGGGGCACTCCAGAAGACCTCTAAAGGTTTGTATATATGCACATTTTGTATGGCACCAATTTCAGAGGTTTGGAAGAAAACAATAAAATCCTGTTACTGTATTGCTATTGCTCAAGCATGCAGAGGTCTAAAACATTTTGAAAAACTATTGGCTGCCACTTTTTTTTTGGCTAGAGTGAGGGAGACATAGAACTTCTATCAGATTTTTAATGCTATAAATTCTCCAGAACAATATTTATTCTTAGCCTTTTATTGTTGTCTGTATCCCCCTGTTGTGAAGAATTCCTCTAATTTTCAGTCCCAATAGCAGTAGTTAATTTCTAGGACAAAGAGTAAAGACAAATCTTGAAAGAGAGGTCACAGGCAGCAATAAAAAATGAAAGAGGTTCAAGCTCTTCTCTTTTGCATGTAAAATGGAATGCCACCTTAACAGTCTATAAGATGTTTGTATCATAGTTTAAACTGTGACACAAAATGAATAATTACTAAAAGACAAAAGATCTACACTATGGTCACATAACATGATGTAGCTGATGTACCTGGTAACATAATCCCAATTGTTACATAATTATATTCTGTATTTAAAACAGGGCTGTAAATAAAAAAAAAATCTTAAACTCCCTCTTAAACCAAACGCGATACTAGAATATGAACATATTAAAGCATTAACTTAATGTATACTGCTCATAGATGGCATAGAAGGGAAGGCAGCTATCTCCTTGACAGTCATTTTTGGCAAAATATTTATCTTTGGGAAACCTTATATTTCAAGAGAATAACTAAACCTATATCAATAAGATTCAGGTGCCAAACCTATATATACATTACACTTACTATAATGTGCCAAATGATATTGGTCCCTGCACTCAGCCGTGTAAGCTTACAGGCTCATGACAGGTGCAAATACATTTGTGGATCTAGCCACCTCCTTGACTATAGTAAAGAACTCTGAAAATGTATTTGTGATTCCAGGGCCATGGATAAGGGGGTACCACTGGTCCTTCTGTATGAGGCCCAGGTGGCTGGGTGAATCGGATATGGGCAGGGAGGGTGATCAGCAAGGCAGTGGGGGGAGGGACAATTACTGGAACAGATCCCCTGTATGGCTCTCTCTGCAGCAGCTGAAAGCTGGCTTCTTCTCCTCTGCATCCTGCTGGCTTTTGGCTTCAGTAATTGCCCTCTAGCCTCACCTATCACCCTCCCTGTTCACCATACATTTCCCCCTGTTGCCCACACCCCCTGTGTGCCCCAAAGTGCTGCCGGCTTCCCTCCTCTCCTTCCCACTGACAGCTGTAAGCACACAAAAGGATCCTTCAGGATGGAGAGTGGGGGGAGGGTCCAGTAAATATGTCACAGTTACCAGCCCCTTCCTTTGAGTGATCAGTACCGGTCACTCACTATGTTCATTCATAACTGAAGCATAGCAAACTGTGCTTATTTGGGGGGGCTGTATGGGGCCCCATGGTTTCTAACAGCAGCCCTGCATTTTTCTCTTAACGAATGACTAATATGTTTTTTTTCCAGTGGGATGTTGATGACCCATCGACTGTTCCTCTAGCAACTATATCAGTAGTTTTCACCTTCATTTTTGTTCTAGAGGTAAAGTATTTCTAGTTATATTGTTCTTTATGAAGACTAGCTGAAGAAGATCAGTCCAAAGTATGTGCCAATACAAATATAACTCTTCCCAAACACTAAATTAAATCAAGTTGCTATTGGTATACTGTATACAGAATTATTACAGTTTGGATTGCTAGATAAGTTCCACATTCTTCTGAATCCAGTTATACGAACTTCCTATGTCATTGAGACACAACAAACCTTTTTTCTTACTGAAATATTAAGGTTCTTTTTATGAGTGTGTAAAAGATAAATGAATAGGCACAACAAGAAACAAATATGGGACTTACACGACACAAAACACCAGAATAATCTTTTTTTTTTTTCAGTAACATGAAATGACAAGGTCAAGGTCAACTGAATTTATTGGATGGGCACAGATTATCTGCTAATATCCCTGATATCTGGCTTTTTGGGGGCTTTCCGATTTGTGCATCAGATTCCAATATGTACTGTTGTTTGTCAGAGTATTTATGAATAAACGTACAACACTAATTACAAACAGACCCTTTGCCCCTTTGATTTCTGACTTTAACAATTGTGACATGAATAGATGCATTTTAGGCATTACAGTAATTAAAAGCATTGCAATTTACAATGTTGATTAACACAACAAAAGCCAACCTAAGGGTTCTGACTCTAATACATAGGTTCATTTTAATTAAATAGACATTTATTTCTTTCCTCATGTTTATTGAGGTTCTTGGGTATTTAAAGGAAATAAAGCTTTAACTTGCTTTTGTTTTTCTAAATTACATCCAAATACCCCTGTATGACAGTCTAAACAATGACAGTCTAAACAAGTCTTGTGGCTAAATGGTTAGCACTTCCACCTGGCAGCACTAGGGTTGTTAGTTTGAATCCCGTCCACAGCACCACCTGCCTGGAGTTTGTATGTTCTCCCTGTGCTTGCCTGGGTTTCCTCTGGTTTCCTCTCACACTCCAAAGACATGCTGGTAGGCTTGGATCCTATCTAAATTAACTGTAATCTGTACATGTATGAATGTGAGTTAGGGGCCTTAGATTGCACTCTCCTTGAGGGTTAGGGACTGATGCGCCGTCAGTTTAGCACTGCGTAAACTGACAGCGCTATATAAGTACCTGTAATAAAATCTCAAACCTGGGTCACCAGAAAAACTTTCTTTACCTTCCATATGCCAAATGCTCCTTTATTTGTGCTTCACACTTTCTCCTCCTCTTAGACAATACAGCTTACAATGGGAGAGTCACAGTAATAGCAGTAGTGCTGCCAATCCAGAAAGCAACGAGCAGGACTAGGTATGGCCAGGTGCTAACAAACAAGCTGCAGGCTTGTAAATCTGCAGTGATGGTGCTGATAACAATGCAACCCCTACAATATCTTCTTATAAAACTGTAGTATAAGTAGGCACAGACTACATAAGAAAGGGAATTCTACTCTGAATTTAGGAGCAGTGGCGAATTGTTGCCACACAATACTTCACTGGCAGGATCGACAAGTGTTTGGGGACTTTGCAGGGGGACAAAGAGAAAACTGAAAGTGCAGATGCACTTATACAGTAATTAGGTACTACAGCATATTTTTTTTTATGTAAGGCCATAGTTCTACTTTGAAAGAATTCACTTTTGTACAGAACAAAACAGTCTTCTGTGATCACTAAGCTGAATGAGATCATCCAACTATTTTTTTTTTCATGCATACTGGGCGTTTTAATAACACTGGTAACGTTAGTTGTGTAAAGTCATGTTAAAAACGTGAGTTTTTTAGTGTTTTTGCATTAGCGTTTTTTGCTCAAAAAACGTCTTACCGCATTTTGCCGCATTTTTCAGCGTTAGAGTATTTTTACAGCTGAAAAAATGCTAAAAAATGCAAACGCGGAAAAGCGTGGGAAAACGCCACTAATCATGGCAAAACACCACTAAACACTAGTGCAAAAACGCTAAAAAAAGCTGAAAAACTCACGTTTTTAACGTGACTTTACACAGCTAACGTTACAAGCATTATCAAAATGTCAAGTGTGCATGAGAGCTAATAGTAGCTGATAGACTGATTTATCACTGAACAACCTAAATACTGACTGTGTTTTCATGAGTTTTGTAGATACAGGTCTTTTATCACTCAAAAACCTTAGTGAATCACTAGCCAATATAGAACAATATAGCCATTTTAAAAATGCACATTAACCCAAACGTTAATGTAGTTATCAAAGAAGTATTCCTTAAATAGCCAGTGAAAGTTATCAACATTATTGTCATACTGAAAATATGTTTATTCAATTTTATCTGTCAGTACATTGTTGACTTCTGTTCCTATAGGTAACAATGAAGATAACAGCCATGTCACCAGCTGGATTTTGGCAAAGTAGGAGAAATCGATATGACCTTCTTGTAACATCACTAGGTGTCATTTGGGTGATACTTCACTTTGCCTTACTAGTAAGAGAGATTAATTTATACAATGTGGTCACTAAGACTATTATTTTTTTCTGTTGATAAAATAGAATGTGTTTAAAATTATTATTCTTTGTTGATTCTATCTAATGTTAATACATTTCCCTAGGTTGCCCTTGGAATGTATGTATGTGACATTCTTATTAGTTATTAAGCAGAAGACTGTTGATTTTCAGGACAGTTCAAAACAGAAATGTACATACACTATATTGCCAAAAGTATTGGGACGCCTGCCTTTACACGCACATGAATTTTAATGGCTTCCCAGTCTTAGTCCGTAGGGTTCAGTATTGAGTTGGCCCACCACTTGCAGCTATAACAGCTTCAACTCTACTGGGAAGGCTGTCCACAAGGTTTAGGAGTGTGTCTATGGGAATGTTTGACCATTCTTCCAGAAGCGCATTTGTGAGGTCAGGCACTGATGTCAGACGAGAAGGCCTGGCTCGCAGTCTTCACTTTAATTCATCCCAAAGGTATTCTATCGGGTTGAGGTCGGGATTCTGTGCAGGTCGGTCAAGTTCCTCAACCCAAAACTTGCTCGTCCATACCTTTATGGATCTTGCTTTGTGCACTGGTGCGCAGTCATGTTGGAATAGGAAGGGGCCATCTCCAAACTGTTCCCACAAAGTTGGGAGCAAAAAATTGTCCAAAATGTCTTGGTATTCTGATGCCTTAAGAGTTCCCTTCAGTTGAATTAAGAGGCCAAGCCCAACCCCTGAAAAACAACCCCACACCATAAACCCCCCTCCACCAAACTTTACACTTGGCACAATGCAGCCAGGCAAGTACCGTTCTCCTGACAGCTGCCAAACCCAGACACGTCCATCAGATTGCCAGACAGAGAAGCGTGATTTGTCACTCCAGAGAATACATTTCCACTGCTCTAGAGTCCAGTGGTGGCATACTTTACACAATGTAAGGCTTGGATGCAGCTGGTCGGCAATGGAAACCCATTCCATCAACCTCTCTACGCACTATTGTGCTAATCTGAAGGCCACACGAAGTTTGGAGGTCTTTAGCTATTGACTCTGCAGACAGTTGGCAACTTCTGCGCACTGTGTGTGTCAGCATGAGCTGACACCACTGTGTCATTTTACGTGGCCTACCACTTCGCGGCTGAGTTGCTGTTGTTCCCAGTTGCTTCCACTTTGTTATAATACCACTAACAGTTGACCATGGAATATTTAGTAACAAGAAAATTTCACGGATGGACTTACTGCTCAGGTGGCAACCTATCACGGTACCACGCTTGAATTCGCTGAGCTCCTGAGAGCAACCCATTCTTTCACAAATGTTTGTAGAAGCAGTCTGTATGCCTAGGTGCTTGATTTTATACACCTGTGGCCATGGGGGTGATTGGAACACCTGAATCCAATGGTTTGGAGGGGTGTCCCAATACTTTTGGCAATATAGTGTATAACATATACAAATTTATATATTTTTATGTACCAAACTAAATTTCATTCATTCTACTGAATGAAAGCTGAGGCACCAGTCCGAATCTAGTCATCCAGTTTTGGAACCTTGCTACATACTGCACAGAAGTCCATATGTCTGTGTGCCAATAGAAAGACTAAAAGACATACAGCGAGCTACCAGCTACTGAGGACTAGCATGAGTTTGAGGGACCAAAGTTTCTGTAATTTGCATGGATGGTCCACTGGCCATTGAAAAGCATTGTAATTTCACTTGTCATTTTGCAGTTGAATAGGAAAGTTGTAGAGCTTTCAACTTCACTGGATATAAAGGGAGTAGGAGGAGCTGATTGCAGTTTCCTGCTCTCACAACCATTTCACCTTCCTGTCCCTGCTCATATTTTTACTTTATTCTTACAAGCTCAACATCACAAATCTTCTTCCCCCAAACTGTTATGCTGAATATACATTCAGTAGTTTTAACCACTTTCACCTAGCTTTCCATGGCAAAAATCAATTGAAAGATATAGGCAGCATGCCTGATATATAAATATAAATTATAAGCTCTCAGTGGTTAGGTGCCTTGATCTGTTCCTTTTGGCAATTAAAGGTAGAATGAAAATGGTTAAAAAAAATCTTTAGAATATTGGCATCAGTATGACCAACATTAGTGTTTAATTATTGAGATACATGTTGTAGTCTTCAGAAGGCTATCAGTATTTTTGTGGTTAGAGACTTATCATCCACAGGGAAAATGAACATTTTGGAATAATGAGGGTAGCTAAGACAACGGTAAGAATACATTAGGGGAGGGGGATCTTGAATCAGGAACTAGCACACATTCAGATAGGCACACCTGCCTGATTGTTCTCTTGGTTTTAGTCCAAGCACATGTTCACTAACATTTCTTTACTAACACACCAAAGATACATAGATCGAATAGATTACATAGATTAGATACTTTGTGATATGACTGTATAAAACAATATTCATGCGTTTCCAAAAATTGTTCCTTATGAAATGAGCTAAATAAAATAAAATATATGATTGTCTAGTGTATGTAATATTTATTTTTCCTCTACAGAATGAATATACATATATGATGGGCGCTTGTATAATAGTCTTCAGGTTTTTCTCCATATGTGGAAAACATGTAAGTTAAAAAACACAAATTAAATTATAGCGGAATAATTACTTAAATACTGTCTACACTGAAAAAACTTGGATTATCTCATGACAAGAGTATAAACCAAATTTAATATGGAAAACAAAAACATTTACATTAAATAGGATTACCCACTCTGTATTTTTTTAATGTGCTTATTAATATGAAGCAGTTCAACATCCCCCAGTATTGTTTTGTTGTACGTGTGCCTAAACATTTATTTCCCTTGCTCACCGCCACCAGCTCCAGGTCAACAGCACCACTTCTCCAAACTTTCAGGTAGTGGAGCACATACTGTGTATATATTACATGCACAGCCCAGGCTCCAGTAGCTGTCAAACAGCAGCTGGGGGGAACAGGGGACTGGCTTACCACTGGAGCTAGCAGATTCTGTGGACGTAAAAAGTGGCTCCATGGGTCTCTGTAAGACATGGGTGCTCAACCTGTGGTCCTCTAGCTGTTGCAGAACTACAAGTTCCATCATGCCTCTGCCTTTGGGAGTCATGCTTATAACTGTCAGCCTTGCAATGCCTCATGGGATTTGTAGCTCTGCAACACCTAGAGGACCACAGGTTGAGCACCCATGCTGTAAGGGGGCAGAATCACCCAATAGCAGGAACCAGGAATCTGCATAAAAGGAAAAATGAGCATACAAAACACTGTAGGTAAGCACTTAGGTCTATAGTACTATATGTTTTTTGTTAGGGTTTAATAACACTTTAAATCACTTTAGGCTTATACTTGCAACATGTGTCCATGTGATAACTGCATCTGACATACTGCAGCACCAAAGTAATGTAATTGATCAGGTTTTCATGCAGTTTTTGCTGGGCCCCCTCAGTTACCCAACTGGAGCATATAGATTATGCAAAGACTATTCAGTGACTGTATTATTCTGTAGTGTAAGCATAGAACAAATATGTTACCTAGCTGTACTTGCAGACACATAGATGCAGCTGCAGATTAGTTATCAAACTAAATATAAACTATAAGGTCATTGTACAGATGCCTATCTTCCTTGTCAGTCATTCAGTATTTGATCATTACAAATTTGATTAAACCAAGATTATGTATCATCCAATTATTATTGTATGCTGCATTTTTTGCAGTGCATCAAAATGCGCATTGTGTATTGCAGCCCAAGGAGCTGTGGGGATGCATTGGGATGCCACACAAAATTAACGGCAACTGCAAGCCAGCAACACATGTACAGTACATTTATATATAAAATATAAAAACTGTGTGCATTGAATTAATGCTTGCAGTTTTGTGCACATTAAGGTAAGGCTCATATTTGAATGAGCCCTAAGTAAAACACAAATATGGTGTTTCATTTTTTTTTCTGCAGGCCTGTGTCTATTCATCTGTTTATCCTGTATAAGGTGTGTGTACTGTGTATTTGTGTATATATATATATATATATATATATATATATATATATACAAAAGGTTCCTATGGACTGTGTGACATTGCCACTAGATCATTCCTTGCAGTCATATATGTTTGCAAATTATACTGTCATTTTATTCCTTTGAAAACACCTCACTTCAAAGGCCTATTTTATCTTTCAATATAACTAGATTTTCTTGTTGTAGTTTAGGAAAAACCTTTCCAATAAGCCCTGTGCGAGAATTTATTCCTCCAAATCAAGTTTCTGTTAAAAAGACATGCTGAGAGAAAAATAACTACCCACAATTTACTTTTATCTCTAAATAGAGCATAAAATGGCTTTTTCATGGTCACTTGTCATCATACCACTTAGCTTGTCAATTTGCGAACATACTATTTTAATTTTAATTGTATTTTGGGTTGTTTAATATTAGACGTTTAATGCATTTTATTCCTTAAGTAATTTATTTTAGTTGAATATAAATTAATAAAAGCGTGAAATCAGCAACCTTTGCTTTATCTTCCTTATCCTTGAGACATGAAGAATGATGGAAAGTTGGAAAGCTTTGATTGCAGATATGAAGAAAATAAAAGCAAAAATTCCTTATGGCTTTCAGTAGTTATTGGCAATATTACATAGGATGCATCACACATAAGCAGCCTGTATTTTTACTTAGTCCTTGTTTCATCTGTGTGGATATCTGAATTGCACCTGTTAAGCAATGCTTTTCATCCCCTTCTGTTTTAGAGTCCACCATCTATGTCTTGCTTTTTCAAAAATGGCGATTGAATGAATACATTCATTTAAATGAAAAAAGGCTACTTTCTGTCTTTTGATCACTTAACCCAGCTCAGAATTCTCTTCCAGGTTGTTCATGATTTATCGCTTGTTTCATTTATTACAGTGCTTTTAAAATAATTTCTCAATAGCTATTACCAGGTCGTGTATTTCCACTAGAGTCACACAGGGAATCATAGCAAAAACTCTTTTATAGTTTTATCATCTAGTGAACCCTTGGTATTTCCTAGAAGAATGGAAATCCTAACTTTTTAGCAGAAAAGGACTATTATTTTAAACATTGGATTTAAATTAGAATTAAAAGGTTTACAAAAGAAAACTTAGAGCACTGTAACTAAACTCTTTGTATTAACTGTGTACATGTGCATGCTCCTGCGGCAGCTAAACATCATAGTTTTACTCAAAATGTGCAAGAAATGTGCAATGGGCACAGCTGTTTGTGGTCAATCTTAGATGTACGCAAGAAAGGGTTGAACTATGTGAACATTGTCTCCAGAGAAAGGAAAGAGTCAATAGGTATACTTTGTTGGTACAATCACCAGGAATGATTTCATTAATTGTAAGAAATATTTAAAAAATAATTTTTTGGCTTTACAAGAACATGGGCCATAACATATTTGGTTTTAGAGTTTGTTTAAATACACTTTAATTTTAGAAAAACAATTAAAGAAATGAGGTGAATCAAGTGGAAACCACAACTAGACTGCTTTCATTTTCAAATCTGTTCCAGAAGAATACTGCTTGGAATCTGGATTCTGTGAACATGTCCACTTTCCTTTCCTTCACTTTGGTGGAATGCCCCTAAGGGTGTGTTGGGCTTTAAATGGCTCCTGATGGTTAGAAAAGGTCACTTAACTATTTTGTACACAAGACAAAAACCAGACACTGAAAAAATACTGATTAAAACATGTTCTAAGCAGCTTGATTAGCAAATTGATCATTTGTGCATTAGCTAAAACTTGGCAGTGGTGAATGGCTCATTTCATGACAAAATATATTTTAATATAATCAATCCACTCATTCCTATCTTGTAAAAATCACCAAGATCTTTCAGAATTTATCACTACAGTTGGTACCACTGAAAAAAGTTTGGGAATAATGGTTTACCCATTTTTGGTGGAAAATACTTAAATTAGAACTGTAGGCAAAATGTTTGTTTTCATTTTGGATAGAGTAACGGAGGGTTATAACCCCTCTCAGATTTGTTTTGCTATCTGTGTCCAATTGCGGAGATTTTTCTTCATTTCCTGTTCCATAGCCAAACTGGAGGTGAGAGGAAATCCCTGCAAAATAAGAGAATTCCTTGGAGATCCCCAGTTCACCAGAACTAGTGTCCCCATTGGAAGATTTCTCCAGTATTGCTTTTCTGGGGACAACCCAAAATTTGGAATTTTCTTTTACTTTCAATGATAATGGTAGACAGGGCATATAGAAAGGGTGACTCTCCTTAACCACTTGCCTACTAGGCACTTATACTCCCTTCCTGCCCAGGCCAATTTTCAGCTTTCAGCACTGTTGCACTTTGAATGACAATTGTGCAGTCATGCAACATTTTACCCATATGAAATTTTTATCATTTTTTTCACACAAATAGAGCTTTCTTTTGGTGGTATTTACCTGCTGCTGGGTGTTTTATTTTTTGCACTATAAACAAAAAAAGAGCAAAAAATTTGGAAAAAAAAGTTTTTCTTTGTTTCTATTATAAAATTTTGCAAACAGGTAATTTTTCTCCTTCACTGATGTGTGTTGATGAGGCTGCACTGATAGGCAGCCCTGATGGGCACTAAAAGGCAGCACTGATGGGCACTGATAGGCAGCACTGATAGGTGACACTGATGAGGTGGCACTGATAGGCTTCACTGATGATGCTGCACTGATATGCAACAGTGATGGGCACTGATAGGTGGTACTGATGGGCACTGATAGGCGGCACTGAGGGGCAGCACTGATGGGTGGCACTGACTGATTACGCTGACTGGTGGCACTGCTGGGCAGCACTGATGGGGGGCACTGCTGGGCACTGCTGGATGGCACTGGTGGGCTCAGGTGGGTAGCACTACTAGGCACTGATGGGCACAGGTGGGTGGCAATGATGGGCACTGATGGCCACAGGTGGGTGGCAATGATGGGCACAGCTGGATGGCACTTGTGGGCAGCACTGCTGGGCACAGGTGGGCGACACTAATGATCGGTGCCGATCCGTCCTCTGACAATTGCCGGTTAACGGCAGTACTTTCCTCCTGTGAGTAAAACCTGGCAGGCGTTCTAATCCCTCTGCACTCTATTCAAAACTAGAAAAAAGGTTTTGCCTTTAGTTATACTTTAAAATAGACTGTCTATGAAAATGGTGTTAAGGAAAAAAAAAGTATTGCAAAAAAAAAAAGAAATACCCCAACCCACAGCTTCTAGCAGGCATGGGTGACATCAACACTCATTATCCTGCCTCCAGGGAGGCTTTCTTAGGATGAGATATTTTCTTTTTTTTCTTTTTTTTGCAATAGCTCCCTTTTTAAAATGCCTTTTGTAGACAAATTGGTTTTGGGGTGTGGGAATCTTTCAAAAGAATGGACCTTTCATTTTAATGTGAGGTTTGCTTTAAGTGAGACACCCCTTCTTTTTAGCAGTTTATGGCTTGATAGCAGTATTGTGGAAATGTTATCTATCTATCTATCTATCTATCTATCTATCTATCTATCTATCTATCTATCTGTCTACCTATCATTAACAGTATGTCATGTCCACTGAAAAGACCTGGATTTCACAGATCATTTTTGCCAATACTAAAACAAATAAATCTCTTGTTTCTAGGTTACACTGAAAATGTTATTGCTCACTGTTGTTGTCAGCATGTACAAGAGTTTCTTCATTATTGTGGGAATGTTCCTGTTGCTTCTTTGCTATGCTTTTGCTGGAGTTGTTCTTTTTGGAACAGTGAAATATGGTGAAAACATCAATAGGTGAGTATATGTATATACATTTATAGAATTTACAAACATTCAGGGATTTTCAGTCTCTCATTCCTGCTTTGTTTTTACATAGATTAAAGCAGCCTTTTTCAACCAGGGTGCCCAGGCACCCTGGGGTGCATAGAGGTTTCTTCAGGGGTGCCTTGCCAATAGAGCTTTCTTTTAGTGGTGTTTGATCATCAATGGATTTTTTATGTTTTGTGATATAGACAAAAAAAGACCAGTATTTAAAAAAAAAACATTATTTTTTACTTTTTGCTATAAAATTTAAAAAAAAAATCAAATTTATTCATCAATTTAGGCAAAAATGTATTCTGCTACATATTTTTGGTAAAAAAAAACCCAAATAAGCGTATGTTGATTGGTTTGTGCAAAAGGTGTAGCGTCTACAAACTATGGTATATATATTGGATTTTTTTCATACTAGTAATGGCGGCGATCAGCTATTTATAGTGGGACTGTGATATTGCGGTGGACAGTCTGACACTAACTGACACTTTGGGGGAACCAGTGACACTAATAGAGTGATCAGTGCTAAAAATATACACTGTCACTGTATTAGTGACACTGGCTGACAAGGGGTTAAACATCTAGGGCAACTGTGTGCCTAGCAGATCACCGCTGACAGGACACAGCTCTGCCTTGTTTACAAAGGCAGAGCTGTGTCCTGTCACTCTCCTCAATGATCAATGGGTGCTGGCGCTTATTCATTGGCCAACACCTGTTGATCAGCTTCTGCTGTGTCCAGTCACAGCAGAAGTGGCTCTCCGGCGGTGCATACACGCCACCCTACAGCAGAAGTGCAAAATCACATTTATACACATGAATTTGATATACGTCCGCCCTGTAGCAGTAGATCTGCCATAGGGCAGATGGAAAGTGGGCATTTCAAATGAATTATGAAATAGGTATTGTATGTCAAAATAAATTGACCTACTTGACATTGCATCCTATTTTCATATTAATTCAATCTATGGCATTGTTTCTCATTGCTTTTACCTAAGGCCCACAAGTGCACATTTTCCAAACAGTAAAATAATAACCAATTAGCTCCATAGACTAAAACATTACAATTAGAACACCTAATCTTTTACTGGAAATATGGAAAAACTAAGCAGTTAAGCCTTTGAGAACCACATCTGTTTATTAGCAATATACTTTCCAGGATTAAAGGTTTTATGGTCCTATATTGGTTCTACTAACGTGTGATCTTCATATAGAAAATGTAAAATATAATGTATCTCACTGTCAGAAAATAACATTATTCATGTTAGCAATAGTTTTTATATAAACTAAACTGTAATTTAGGGTCACTAGCTGTTTTAAGATGCTTAGAGCTAAAAGTGGCTGAAAAGAGAATGAACTAACAAACTTGAAGCATTATATAGGGTTCCTAAGTCATAGTTCTTAGTGTGCTGCCACTCCAACTCCCTTAAGTACTATTACAAGTATAATGTGGATTATGTTCACAAAGTGTTTATAGGAACAACACCACAAAGTAATAATCAGCATGTTGTAACTGTTCTGTTTGTCAGATAAAACTAATATATGCTGTGTTTTTTTTTTTTTTAATTCATTTGGTCTTCGCAACCTAGGCATGCCAACTTCTCAACAGCAGGTAAAGCTATTACAGTTCTATTCAGGATAGTAACTGGAGAAGACTGGAATAAAATAATGCATGACTGTATGGTAAGTGGAGAGAAACACAATAGGAGAATGGCAAAGTTTTAATGCCAGGGGAAATATGATTGCACATTTTCTCAAGCTCCATGAAAGACCATTAAATGTGCATTGAAAAGTAAATTTGTGGTTAGATTAAACAATCATGTAATGATGTCTTGGTGTAGCTCATTAACTCTCAATCTAGATTGGGTGTTCTTTGCTTTGTGTTTTAATCATGGACAGACTGTGGAGATATAAACACGCTTTAATGGGCCATGAAGCTTAATACTTGTTAAACAGAAAAAAAAACAAAAACATAAATTGCTGAGATAGCTAAACACAACTAATAGCTTACGATCATGTTACATCACAAATATTAGCCAACTTCATCGTACATCAAAGGCTGAACCTTTAACATTTATCTAATGGAAGGAAAATTAATCATAAAATGTTTACAACAACAGCTCATCTTACATAGTCATTAAAAAATGTAAACGTTTATATGCCTTGCTACTACTACTATTTCTTGTGATTAATTATATTACTTTTGCTATTACTTTATTTTACAATATATTATATCACTGCTTCTTCCAAATCCATAAAAAGCCCTTGTTCACACTAGTGCGATTTTCCAGCGACTAATGACATTCTTTATGATTTGAGTCGTTGCAACAAAAACTACTTCTTACACTACTTTTGGGTGATACTTGAGCTGCACAAATCCCATAGACTTCAATGTAAATAAGCCAGCAAGTAGTACATTTGTCTTAATTGCAGCGACTTTGCTGAGATTTTTGAGGCAGTATTTTGGGGGTTTTTCTGCTTGGACATCCTTGCTGCCTAAAAACTTCCTTCCTAACACATCCCTTTCACATCTGAGCGTAGGAGAAATTCATGTTCCCGCGCATGGTTTTTTTTGCATGTTTTTCACATGTAAACATGTGTCATACTACCCTAGTAAGGGCCACTGGATTTGGTTTGGGTCCCCCTATGCTCTGCACAGCCAGGCAACATTTATTTTCCACACTTGTACCTTAAGAGTCAGTAAATAGTCCTTAAGCTGGTTTTTTAGTTGTTTTTATTAAGGGTCAACAACTTGGAAGGGGTCTAGGGGTCTATGGGATGTCCAAGGAACTGTGGACCATGAGGACAAACTTCTTAGCAACTGTGTACAATATTGTGGACTAGCAAAAAAGCACTGTCCATTTACGGAGAGATGTAGTTCCTTTTTTTTGGTGAACCTCCTCAGGCCCTATATGAATCCTCTTCAACCAGCTGTACTGAGGGTATCCCTGAGCAAGAGGTCCCAGAAACTTGCAGTTAAGCAGTCTTGGATGAGGACTAGTTGGGTATGGCACCTGATTGCTGGCTCCCCTTATCTGGCCCAGGGGGTGTAGGAGTACGAGTACTCACACTGTCCTGTCAGTGTGGTGGGTTGCTAGCTGCTTTCAGGCCTTTCGAGGGCTGGCACCTTCCCTGCTGCTCAGGATGTCCTTCCCAGGAGACTTTGAACAGTGTAGATCCTCCCGTCCAGCAGCCAGCCTGTAGGTAGGCTCCCCTACCTGGGGCCCCACCCCAGACTTCACACTCCTGCCTTCCTCTCAGTCCACCTTGCAACGGACTCCCCTTGCTGACCAAGTTCTATCACGAAAAACGTGCAAGTGGGAACACGAGTTTTCTCGAGCAAGGAGGAGAGGTGAGGGTTAAAAAAAAAAACACAGATACATCAAAGTCATATGGAAATGCTTCTTATCAGTAAAGTAATTTTAAAATCACCTTGAAGTTGTACCATGTCACTGGGGAGTCGTACAGTAAAATCGCCTGGAAGTCGCATTGATGACTAGTGTGAACCAGGGCTAATTTGGGTTGCTCACGTTTACTCCAACTGCAAGAGGTATAAAGAACAATTATGTTCTCATCTCAGAGCAGGCTATTGACATCCAAATATTTGTTTTTAAATTTTTACATTTTCAACTTATATTTAATGTTATTAACAAGGAGTAAATAAAAGTTAAAAAATGTTATCGTTTACCTCTCTAACCACATCCACTCTAGTGTAAATCATATTCATATTTTGCAGCTGAAGCTTTTCAGTTTATACTTTTAAACTCGCTGAGTAGGTTAGCTCCCCCCTGCCAGCAGTATGTTGTTAGACTCCCAGACATCTAATCTCTAACGTAAATAAACAGAAAATAACAGCGTGAAAAATGCTGAGTCCAACTTTTTCCATTGTATAATCTGAGAATGAATTGCTGCACAGTAACTGTAACTACAGGGGTCAGTGAGGATATGCTTTAAAGCATATTTACTACTTGTATACTTGATTATATACTATAAATATTTATATATGCATAGCATACTTTATTAAATGAATGATAAAAGTGAATTTCTCCTGGCAGGATCAACTGGAAATTATGTAACATTGCAGGGTGGTTGTGGAAAAAGGGCATTCTTTTCAATAATAGGGATTGAAAAATATATCAGGTTTTATGATTTGCCCATAGTTACACTCTATATTCTGCTCTATGTGTCCAATAGTTGAATTTATATTTCATTTTTTTTTTCATAGAGGGGCTCAGGAAGTTTTTCACCTATAGGTTATACTGCCACATAAAGGAGGATTGGGTACTGGCAAACAAATAAACATACCAGCATGCCTCATCTTTAGTGTCCTATCGAGGATGGAAATCTTTTCTTCAGTTCTGCTGTGTTTAAAACTAAGTTTTGCATACAACGTTTTTGTTACTACTATATTCTTCATACAAGACTCTTATCTACATTGCTGCTAAAGCAATCATGAGCCTGGCATTTGAAGTGCCATTTCCAGACCCCACTCGACTGGACATTGGAAAGTTATCATGCAAATGATCTTTGGCCACTGGGTTCTGAGTAGTGTGCTTTTCAGACTCCATTCTGGTGAAAATTAGCTGCAGAGCTCTTTTCAGGTCCAAAGCTGCTGGCAATGCCTCAGCACATGCCCTGTCTCTGAAAAGTGACTTTGCAAGTAAGCCAGTCAGGCTGAGCATAAGAAGCTACAGCAATTACAAGGGTTGCTGGGCACTTTTAAAATCCTTTTATTACCACCAGTTTTATTAACGATGTGGGACTAAGCACTGGCACCATCCACTGTGTTTGCGTGTTGCATGTGAGCACTTTTTTTTTCTGCCATACAGTGTCAAGGAAGCATCTCAGAGCTCTGAGGAAGGGGGTTTGTCTCCCGAACCGCATCAGCTTATCCCTAATTAGGGCACAGCATTGAATTGACTGCCATTGCGGACTATTTGTTCTGCTTTTATTCTCCTTTGGTTTGTGAGTATATATCTATTTGATTACACAATAAACACGTGGTGTACCACGGTAATGCACAATGAGAGTGCACCCTTGTTTGTTTTTTGTTTATAAGCTTGTGATCTACCAGAACTCCCAGATCCTTCTCTACCATTGATTCCCCCAGTTGTATTCCCCCTAATATGTATGATGCATGCATATTCTTAGCCCCCAAGTGCATAACCTTACATTTATCAACGTTAAACCTCATTTGCCACATAGTTGCCCAATTAAACAGTGCGTTAAGGTCAGCTTGTAAATTGAAGACATTCTGTGAGGACGTTATTCCACTGCACAGCTTTGTGTCATCTGCAAAGACTGAAATGGGATTTTTAATCCCAGAGCCTATATTTTTTATAAATATATTAAAAAGTAAGGGTCCCAACACTGAACCTTGGGGTACTGTCAAGGTCCTACCTTTCCTCAGGGCTTGTGCTGCTCCATGTGCTGGCATCCATCTTAGGTGTCTGCAAAGCATTGTGGGATCCTTTATGCTTTCAGCCCCCTGCGGCTCCTCCCCCAGGAGGTGGCGGCTTATCACATATAAGTCTGCTGTTTGTAGCTGTCCATTGCATTCGTGTCCTGTCTGTTGCACAGCAGCAAGCTCCTGTTTAGTTTCTCATTGCTCTCCTGGATACCGACTCGGCTTTGGCAAGACTCCTTCCTGGCTTCTGACCCCGGCTCTGGCGACCATCCTTCCTGGCTTCTGACACCGGCTCTGGCGACCATCCTTCCTGGCTTCTGACCCCGGCTCTGGCGACCATCCTTCCTGGCTTCTTACCCCGGCTCTGGCGATCATCCTTCCTGACTTCTGACCCCGGCTCTGGCGACCATCCTTCCTGGCTACTGTTCTACCAAGTCATCCACTGTTGCTGTTGGACTTGCATAGACTCTCTCTTGTTGTTGTATAATAAACCTACCTTTAATTGCACCTCCTTGTTTGTCTGGCTCCTCGCTCTCTGACACTACACGAATGCCATGAATCCTGATGGTGCAGGTACGCCCTCGATCCCTATGTTGGTTGCCAGACTTGATCAGCAGGATCTCTTGTTGGATCAGTTCGCTCAGGCGTTGCAGACGCTGCTTGCACGCACAGCGCACCTTACTCCTGGTGCTATTAGGCCGGTTGTCACTCCTGTGGTCGCTCCCGCTGTTGCTACGGTTGTTGCGCCTACCTCTGCATCTGCTGCCGCACCTGCGGTGACCAGAGGTATGACTGGTTTAACCCTCCTTCCACAGCGCTTTGGGGGTGAGCTGAGTCAGTGTCGGGGTTTCCTTAACCAAGTGGGTATATATTTTGAATTGATACCCCACGCTTTTCCTACGGAGAGGTCAAAGGTGGGCTTCCTAATCTCGCTGCTCTCGGACAAGGCCTTGGCCTGGGCAAATCCCTTATGGGAGAACGATAACCCTGTGATTCACGAGTTTGCCGGTTTTGTTGCCTCCTTCCGTACGGTATTTGATGTGCCTGCTCGCTCCACCTCTGCTACTAAGCTGCTCATGTCCATGCATCAGGGTTCACGAACCGTTGCCGAGTACGCCATAGAATTTTGTACCCTGGTGGCAGAGGTGGGTTGGAACAATGAGGCTCTGGTGGCTGCTTTCTCTCATGGTCTCTCAGATGCGTTGAAGGACGAGATTGCAGCCAAAGAACTGCCTGTGGAGCTCGAAGCACTCATTTCCTTCCTAATCCTGATTGACACCAGGCTCAGGGAAAGGCCTTCACTTAAGGAGCGTCTGCGTAGGCCTCCTAACCGATTGGCGCCTACGTTTTCTGTCCCACCTGTTCCTCCCTTTCCTCCCACGCCTCCTGGGGATGGCTTGTCTGGCGGTGAGCCCATGCAGCTGGGGTTTGCTCGCCTTTCCGAGTTGGAGCGGGCCTCTCGGTGTCGGGAGGGTCGCTGCCTCTACTGTGGTCTCGGTGGGCATTTTCGGCAGCCCTGTCCGGTCTGTCCAGCAAACGCTCGCACCTGAGATCGTGTCGCGGGCAGATCTTGGGTGGAGTTTCCTCGTCCCCGGTTTCCCGCAAAGATAAACCGCTAATCACCGTTGTCCTCTCTTGGGCGGAAGGCTCGGTGATGGCGCAGGCATTGGTAGACTCTGGTGCTGGCGGGTTGTTTATGGACAGTTCGTTTGCTGCCCAGTACTCCATTCCTCTGCAGGCTCGAGTTACTCCATTGGTCTTCGAGGTGATAGATGGCAGGCCCCTGCAACCGCCGCAGGTTACCCACGAGACCCTGCCGGTTGAATCCTATAAGACATAGACAGCTTACATCCCAAAGGCCTCAAGACCCGGAGGAAGATGAATCTCAGGACAAAGGGGATTCCGAGATAACAGAGGACCCCCTTTCTTCTGACAACCAATCGAATACTGGAAGGTGCCAAAGTATTCGCAAGTGGTACCGGGGTATTCCAAAGATTTATAAAATAATTAATTGCACTTTATACACTAGCACTTCTTTTTGCAATTTTTATTTATTTAAAATTTGCTATATGGGGAGTGGGTAAGACTATGAAGCTAGCAGTTAAGCACAAGAGCCCAGACTCCACCTCTCCAACAGACGGCTCCAGACTTACTTTGTTTGGACAATCCAGAGAGGAGGTGTGGTATTCTGAGTGATCATGTTGAACAAAGGTTCAATATAATCAAAGAGGGGATTGTGGGGAAATCTGAGCTAGAGCTATTGCTTCAGGTATACCATTTCTGTATTCATTATGCTTGCATTGTGACAAGAGTTAGAGTGATGCTTTAAATAGATGAAATAATTATGTCTTAAGTAAATGTTATAAGAAATGCCAGCATTATTTTCGAGCTTATATGGAAAATTTTAAATAGTATATGTATGTAACAAGTACAACCACAAAGTGACAGGCTGAACGCCTAGACTGCAGGTGTCTGTAAAAAATATCATAGAGAACAGAGATAGATGTTCAGATAAGAGATCTGGGAACACAGCCAAAAATGGCAGGATGTACTGACTGAGGTTAACATTTTAACAGTTTAAGTAAAAGGTGCACCTTGTCTAGTATCTGGGTAGAAGTTAAAGGTACGCTTTACTATTGGATAATTTGAGTTTGTCTTACTATTGGATAATTTGGGTTTGTGGTTTTTACCTTTATAAACTGTTGTGTACGTAATAAACTTTGCAATCTTCCTGTATCCTACTTGAGTGTTGGTTATGTTGATTGCCCGATCGCGATCGAGCCCGAGCCACACCCAGACGCTGCGCAGCACAAAGAAAATATAAGGAATAAGAATATAAGGATTCCAGGAACGGGGGAATTCCTTACAGTAGCTTGATTAGACGTGTCTATAATGCCGCGCTCCTACTATAAATACTTAATAATATATTGTATATCACTCGTATATATCAATAAACTAAATAAATTAATAATAAATATTAATACAAATCAATAAATTAATTAATGTGATATAGTGAATCAAATCATAAATATGCTAAATTGTGCCATTAGTGCTCAAACAATATTGTCCATGCCATATTCCAATTTCTTCATTAAATAAAAAGTCTTTTATACCAATCAAATTCCCCCTGATGAAGTCACGTGACCCTGTGACGCAACGCGTAGGGGAGGGGCTCTGACGTCACGACGTTGCATCGGAGAGGCTCGGCGACTCTAGCAGAGGCAGTCAGAGAGGCAGAGGGAATCACCAGCTCTGCATATCTGCATAAGATAAGTGCCTCATATGCTTGTATCACCGCATCTGGTAGCAATAAATACGCTTATTCAAAAGGATAAGACACTATGGTCTTTTTTTCTCTATCTGATCTATATACTCAACATTGAGGAAAGGTGGATATAAGAAGGAGGTGTCCCCAGGAGGGGAAATAGGAGATACTGATACCCCCTTTTCAAAAATCTATCTATGAGTGGCCACGTGGATGATTTAAGAGGAGATTATAGGAGGAGGATCTGAGCAGGTCTGCACATCCATCTGGAATACTGCATAAAGGAGCACTATCCCACCAGTCCTAGAAGGACTACAAGTCTATTTGCCTAAATTCATTTGGGCAAATATTAAGGTGAGCACATATTGAGACTACACGGCACCTGGAAAGAGGGATTAAAGAGTTCACCTGCACATTGCACATTTTGCACAAAGATATATAAGACTGTTCATTTCTATATGCACCTTTGCACAAAGATATAAAAGACTTTTTATTTAATCATGAAATTGGAATATGGCATGGACAATATTGTTTGAGCACTAATGGCACAATTTAGCATATTTATGATTTGATTCACTATATCACATTAATTAATTTATTGATTTGTATTAATATTTATTATTAATTTATTTAGTTTATTGATATATACGAGTGATATACAATATATTATTAAGTATTTATAGTAGGAGCGCGGCATTATAGACACGTCTAATCAATTTACATATACACAATTAAGTGAGTTTGTGAAAGTGCCAGTGCACCTAACACAACAGGTAGTTCACTACCACCTATTGCACATATTACACTGAACATCTGAGACATAGTGGCTCACAAGTATTCACTTTTTTAATCCTTACAGTAGCTATTGAGGCTGTTCACAGGGAGTTGGCCTGTTTCCAGGTAATTTCTTCCCCGCACTACTCCGTGATTTTGGGATATCCCTGGCTTCAGAAGCACAATCCGGCCTTTGATTGGCGGTCGGCCGAGATTCTCTCGTGGTCTCCACAGTGTGGGGCCGGTTGCATCCGTGGACCTGTTAAGGTGTTGTGTGCCTCCTCGGACTCTGTGTTGCCTACTGACTATGGGGAGTACCTGTACGTGTTTGACAAGGTGCGCGCCGGAGCTCGGCCTCCTCATCGTCCATACGATTGTGCCATAACCTTACAACTCGGTGCCACTCCTCCGCGTGGCAGGGTGTATCCTCTTTCGGTTGCGGAGAATCAGGCCATGGAGGAGTACGTTGTGGATGCGCTTTCCCGGGGGCACATTCGCAAGTCTACTTCGCCAGCAGGAGCTGGCTTTTTCTTCGTGAAAAAGAAGGGCGGTGAATTGAGGCCTTGCATTGATTTTAGGGATCTCAATCGAATCACGATTAAGAATGCTTACCCAATTCCGTTGATTACCGAGTTGTTTGACCGCCTCAAGGGAGCAACGGTCTTTACTAAACTCGACCTTAGGGCTGCGTACAACCTCGTACGGATCAAGGAGGGCGACGAATGGAAGACCGCGTTCAACACCAGAATCGGCCACTATGAATCCCTGGTTATGCCCTTCGGGTTGTGTAACGCGCCCGCGGTCTTTCAGGAGTTCATTAATGATGTCTTTCGTGACTTGTTGCAGCAGTGCGTGGTGGTTTACTTGGACGACATCCTGGTTTACTCTGCGTCTGTGGAGTCTCATATCCAGGATGTTAAGCGGGTGCTGCAACTGCTACGTGAGAACGAGCTTTTCTGTAAGCTCGAGAAGTGTGAATTTCACCGATCCCAGGTTGCCTTTTTGGGCTGCATCATTTCCGCTGTGAGATTTTCCATGGACCCTCAGAAGGTTTCTGCAGTGACCTCGTCCCAGTGGTCTTCGGTCCATTCAGCGCTTTTTGGGACTCGCCAACTATTATCGGACGTTTATCAGGAACTTCTCCACGCTGGCCAAGCCTCTCTCAGATCTGACCAAGAAGGGCAGTAATCCCCACGAGTGGTCATCCGAGACCATCTTAGCTTTTGAAGCTCTGAAATCCACCTTTGCTTCAGCTCTGATACTGTCTCATCCCAATCCTGGGTTGCCTTTTGTCCTCAAGGTTGATGCATCTGAGACGGGAGAAGGCGCCCTCCTGTCTCAGCGTCGGTCGCCCGATGGACCCCTACTTCCCTGTGGGTTCTACTCCAGGAAGCTTTCCTCTGCAGAATGCAACTACCAGATTGGAGACAGGGAGTTGTTGGCCATTATTCAGGCTCTCAAGGAATGGAGGCACCTGCTAGAGGGTTCTGCGGTTCCGGTCCTCATTCTCTCCGACCACAAGAACCTGACGTATCTCTCGGAAGCTAAGAGGTTGACGCCCCGTCAGGCCAGATGGGCTCTGTTCTTGTCGAGTTTTAACTATGTGGTCTCCTATTTGCCTGGCTCCAAGAATGTCAGGGCTGATGCCTTGTCGCGGCAATACTCTGAGCTGTCTAGGGAGGACTCTGAGCCAACCTCGGTCATACCTCCGAATCAGATCCTGGCTGCCATTCATACCAGCCTGACTTCTCCCCTTGGCGGCTCAAACTGATGCTCCCTCTGAGAGACCGGCTGGTAGATGTTTCGTACCTGAGGGATTGCGCACCCGCTTGCTGCGTACCTACCATAATTCCAAGACTGTCGGTCATCCAGGAAGGAACCAGTTGTCCTGGGTCGTTTCTCGTTTATTCTGGTGGCCATCTCTCCATTCCGACATCGCCTCATATGTAGCGGCTGTGCCCAGAATAAATCTCCTTGGCATCTTCCATTGGGCCTTCTGCAACCCATTCCCAATGGGGAGCATCCCTAGTCACACCTGGGCATGGATTTTATTGTAGACCTCTGTGCGTCTCGAGGCCATACGGTCATTCTTATGGTCATTGATCGTTTCTCCAAGATGTGCCATTGTGTTCCGTTCAAGAAATTGCAGCCTGCGCAAGAACTGGCTACGGTTTTCGCCAGGGAGATCTTTCGCTTGCATGGGTTACCTAGGGTGATTGTCTCGGACCGTGGGAGCCAGTTTGTGTCCAGGTTCTGGTGCGCCTTCTGCTCCCAGTTGGGTATCAAGCTCTCCTTCTCTTTGGCCTACCACCCGCAGTCCAATGGGGCTGCAGAGCGTTCCAACCAGGCCCTGGAACAATTCCTTCGCTGCTATATTTCAGACCATCAAGACAATTGGGTCGATCTCCTGCCATGGGCAGAGTTTGTGAGGAACTCGACTGTCAAATCCTCCTCTGGGATGTCTCCCTTCATGGCCAACTATGATTTCCAAACCACTGTGTTGCCGGAGTTGTTCTCACCACAGGACATTCCGGCTGTGGATAACCATCTTGCTGCCCTGCGTTCCTTGTGGGGGCAGATCTAGAGGTCCTTGAAGGACTCAGCTCAGCGCCAGAATCTCCAGGCTGATCGTAGATGGTTGTCCACTCATAACCTCAATCTTCGGGTGCCCGCACCAAAACTGGCTCCCTGTTTTGTTGGTCCTTTCCGCATCCTCCGCAGCGTGAACCCGGTTGCCTATGCCCTTGCTCTTCCTCCTGGGATGCGTATCTCCAATGTCTTCCACGTATCCCTGTTGAAGCCTCTGGTCTGTAATCGCTTTACTGCCTCTCCGCCTCGGCCTCGTCCTATCCGGGTCGACGGTCATGAGGAGTATGAGGTGATCCGCATCCTGGATTCTCGGTTGGTCCACGGTCGGGTGCAGTTCCTGGTCCATTGGCGTGGTTATGGTCCCGAGGAGCGTTCCTGGGTTCCTTCCGCGGATGTTCATGCTCCTGCGCGCTTTTCACGCCCGCTTTCCCCAGAAGCCTTATGTTGAGCCGCGGAGGGGTCCTTGAGGGGGAGGTACTGTCAAGGTCCTACCTTTCCTCAGGGCTTGTGCTGCTCCATGTGCTGGCATCCATCTTGTCTGCAAAGTATTGTGGGATCCTTTATGCTTTCAGCCCCCTGCGGCTCCTCCCCCAGGAGGTGGCGGCTTATCACATATAAGTCTGCTGTTTGTAGCTGTCCATTGCATTTGCGTCCTGTCTGTTGCACAGCAGCAAGCTCCTGTTTAGTTTCTCATTGCTCTCCTGGATACCGACTCGGCTTTGGCAAGACTCCTTCCTGGCTTCTGACCCTGGCTCTGGCGATCATCCTTCCTGGCTTCTGACCCCGGCTCTGGTGACTATCCTTCCTGGCTACTGTTCTACCAAGTCATCCGCTGTTGCTGTTGGACTTGCATAGACTCTGTCTTGTTGTTGTATAATAAACCTACCTTTAATTGCACCTCCTTGTGTGTCTGGCTCCTCGCTCCCTGACAGGTACACCACTGACAACTCTTGGTCATTCAGAATATGAATCATTAACCACTACTATTTGAATATGATCTTTTAGCCAGTTTTCTATCCATTTACATACGGATTTTTCCAAGCCTGTAGACTTTACCTTACACAATAGCCGTGTGTGGGGAACTGTGTCAAACGCTTTTGCAAAATCCAAGTATACCACGTCCATCGCCACCCCTCTGTTCAAGGTTTTGCTCACCCCCTCATAAAAAGAAATCAGATTTGTTTGACAACTTCTGTCTTTCATGAGTCCATGCTGTCTGTTGCTTAAAATATTTTTTTCCAGCAAGAACTCATCTATGTGGTCTTTTAATAAACTCTCCAGTATCTTCCCAACTATATAGGTTAAACTAACAGGTCTATAATTACTTGGTAAAGTTTTTGACCCCTTTTTAAATACTGGCACCACATTGGCCTTATGCCAATCCAGTGGTACTATGCCAGTCATTAAAGAGTCCCTAAAAATGAGAAACAATGGCTTTGAAATTACAGAGCTCAATTCTTTAAGGACCCGTGGGTGTATGCAATCTGGTTCATGTGCTCTAGTCACCTTTATACTGTCTAAATATTTTTGGATCATATCAATTGTGAGCCAATGTGGATCATCTGGAGCTGTGTCAATATCATGACCATTATGGACTCTTCATGTTCCTTTGTATACACAGAGCTGAAGAAAATATTAAATAAATGTGCCTTCTCTTTGTCCTCAGTCACCCACTCTAGATTATTTTGTAAAGGGCCTACATGCTCGAACCGAACCTTTTTACTGTTAACATATTTGAATAATTTTTGGGGGTTGGTCCTGCTATCTTTTGCAATCTGTCGTTCGTTTTCAATTTTTGCGGCCTTTATTTCCTATTTGCATATTCTGTTATATGCTTTGTAATGTTTAAACGAGGATAGCGTTCCTTCCTTTTTATATTTAATAAAAGCTCTTTTCTTAATATCTATAGCTTTTTTAACTTTGGCCGTAAGCCACATGGGTTTGATTTTTAGCCTTTTAAACTTGTGGCCTATGGGAATGTATTTTGCAGTGTGTTTACATATAGTCTTTTTGAAGAACTCCCATTTCTGTGTTGTGTTCATTGATGCCAATATTCCCTCCCAGTCTAAGTCTTGGAGAGCGGTTCTCAGCCTTGGAAAATTAGCTCTCTTGAAATTGAGCATTTTTATTTTTCCTGTATGCGCTCGCTGCTTACAGGTAACAATAAATTAAATCATGTTATGGTCACTGCTACCCAGATGTTATTTTATATGGACATTGGTAATAAGCTCTGCATTGTTTGAGATTACCAGGTCCAGCAGAGCATCATTCCTAGTAGGGGTTCTATGAACTGTACCATAAAATTGTCCTGTAGTAGGTTTAAAAATGTTTGCCCTTTAACTGTTCCTGCAGTACTATTACTCCAGTCAATTTCCGGGTAGTTAAAATCCCCCATTATTATCGCTGTCCCAGCATTTGCAGCCCTTTCGATCTGTGCAAGGAGCTGAGTTTCCATCTCCTCATTAACACTGAGAGGCCTATAACAAACTCCAATGATTACCTTTGTAGTACGCACCCCCATGTGTAATTCCACCCATAATATTTCAGCCTCATTACACTCTCCATCAACTAGGTCCTCTTTCACACTCGCTCTGAGATCACTTCTCACATAGAGACAGACACCACCACCTTTCCTATTTACTCTGCCTCTCCGAAAGAGAACATAGCCAGGAATATTAATGGCCCAGTCATACAAAGAATGAAGTCAAGATTCAGCAATACCAATTAAATCATAGTTCTCTTCATGCACCAAAGCTTCCAACTCACCTATTTTGCTTGGCAGACTTCTGGCATTGGTAAACAAACACTTTAACTCATTGACACCTTGTTCACAAGTATTTTGCGTATTTTTTATCTTCATACAAATGGTACCAATTCCACTGGTTGTTTGTAACATGGGAACCTTCTTATCATCTGCCATAGCCTTCCCCCCATCTTTCCTCATTCCACTCAACAATAAGTACTGACCCCTGTCTGATCTGTCTACTCCATTATAATCTAATTCTCCCTCTCCCCTCGATCCTAGTTTAAATACTCCTCCAGCCTTCCTATAAACCTCTCCCCCAGCACAGCAGACCCCCTTCCATTTACATGCAGACCATCTCTAGCATATAGGTTGCACCCCAATGAAAAGTCAGCCCAGTGCTCTAGAAACCCAAATCCTTCCCTCTTACACCAGTTCTTCAGCCATGCATTGAGTTCTCTAATCTCCCCCTGTCTTTCCTGAGTTGTGCCTGGCACATGTAATATTTCAGAAAATATCACCTTGGAGGTCCTTTCCTTCAACTTGTAGCCTAGTTCTTTAAATTGATTCTTAAGGAGCCTCCACCTTCCATGTATTCTGTCATTGGTTCCAATATGAACCAAGACAGCTGGGTCATGCCCAGCCCCTCCCAGTAATTTATCAATCCAATCCACCACATGCCAAACCCTGGCACCAGGGAGACAGCAAACCATGTGGTTGAGGTGATCCTGGTGACAAATTATTCTATCAGTCCTTCTGATTATAGAATCCCCTACTACCACCAGCTGTGTAGGCCTTCCTGCACTACCCTAGCCACCCCTCTCAGATGGTCTGCCCTCCTGACTGTTAGGGATAGCAGTTACATCCAGGGCTGCGACCCCTGAGCTTGCCACCCCTACATCTTCACCCAAATTGGCAAATCTGTTTGAGTGCTCAAACCCAGGGCCAGCCTTCCTTTTCTGTGAGCCCCTACCACTCCCTCTCATTACAGTAACCCATCTTCCTACATGATAATCCTGATTAGCCCCTCCGCCCTCCACATCAATCCCTCTATCTACCTGCTCAGAGAGCAGAAGACCACTCTCAAGGTTGGTAGTTCTGCCCAGTGTTGCAACTTGCTCCTCCAGATCTCTAACGTGAGTTTCCAGAAGGGCAAGCCGCTCACATCCGTAGCAGCGGTATCCATCCTGGAGCTGTTGCTCCATTGATGAATACATGTGGTACAGTGTGCAAATGGCTCTAGCTTTAAATTGCAGTTTTGATGATTTACCGGCAGCAGCACAGCGCATCTCTTGCACGGATCCACCTGCACTGGTGGCTATGTGATATCAATACACCTTGATCTAAACATAAATGTTAGAAGCAGACAAGATTGTAAGGTTGCTAAATAGTTTGGTTTGTAATTTGAAACTACTTCCTTGAAACTACTTCCTTGCCTACCTTTGGAGGAATGAGATGAGGGCTATTTGGTGATCCTCATAGCTACAGACTGGCCCAGGTAAATGTGATACACTGATATGGTAAGACTCCTAGCAGATGCAGCGGCATCTCTCTAGTCTGTGATTCCCACATTGCAAAAAGCTAAGAATGCTACTTCCTGTAAATTCTATCATTGGATCTGAAAGTCATATTTGACTTTGTGCAAGTCTCAGGGCTTCCACCCTAGGAGGTTTCACTATTGGGCAAATTCTCCTATGTCTGTGTCTGACTTCAGTTCACCCAAATGAAATTTCCCTCCATCGTCTGTATGTAGTACAGGCTTTTAGTCCATCTTTCTTAGTGCTTCTTTTTAGGAAGACTAATTCCTATTTTGTTATCCCAAATAACACTTGAAATGGTACTCGAGCTTTAGCATCTTTAGATTGTTATCACTTGTTTTCTGAGTTGCCCACCCTTCATTTGGACTTCTTTTAGACATCTGTGTTCGTGCATGGAAGAGAATTAAAATGTGATTTTTGTACTCACCATGAAATCCTTTTTTTGGAGTTCATTGAGGGACACAGGTCCCACCCCTCTGTATTTACATTATTTTCAGTTCTGCTTTGCTACAAAAATTGAAGCATGCTGGTAGTGGGAGGGGATGTCCCGGACTGGCCTTCTATTTTTTTGATTACCATTGGCCAATCCTCCAGTAGGAGATAGAATAAGCCAAAGGTGACAGACTTCCTGTGTCTCTAGATGAATTACAAAAAACAGCTTTTATGGTGAGTACAAAAAAATCTATTTTGGTCGGTATTAATTGTGTAATACAATATTAACTAATTCCTATGTAATTTTAACAGGATATGAAGAGACCTTATTGCATACTTTTAGCTTATTAGTAACTAGCAGACCCTTCCATAGTTCGCTTAGTACAGTTATGCCATGACATGAGAGATGGTAACTCAGTCTACTTAAAGCATCAAACAACTTCTATCAATAAGGTTATATCTGCAAAATATACCATGATAGTCTGGTTTACAAACACAATGCTACTTATCCAATATACAAGAAGATGGCTCCCTTTCATTCCTGCCTACAGAGGCCCGCTTTAGCTACAGGACTGAGTGCTTTTTAACAAGTCACCTTATGCTGTTTCCAGTCACCAATCAGCTACTGACAAGTAGGGATGAGTTGCCAGATTGGTCCAAACCTAGGCCTGTTTAGAGGTTTGGCAAAAGGCCAAACTAAATTGGTGTTCAATGTAGTCAAACCTCCAATTTCAGGAGAAGTAAGACATGGAACCCGAATCCTAACAATCACAAGTAGTTCCCACACGACCCATTCATCTGTCAGCTGTACCACACTGGGCCACATGCCCTTAACATGGAGAAGCACCTTGTCAGGGGCGACCCCACTGGTGGTTGACCCCCACAGTCAGCAAGCCAGGGTTGTGGAGAAGAGGCCCTTATCCTTATCAATATGGATACAGAGTACTTTGCAATGGGGTAGCCTCTGGCAAGGTACCCTCCTTGTTAAGGGCATGTGGTCTGTTGTGGATTGGGGGGCACGCACTTTTTTTTTAAATATTTGGTATGTATTTTTAGGGGGGACTTCATTTGTTTTTCTTTTTGTGTGGGGCCACCCATTAACATCTATGATATAGATGAAGGGAATTCCTGGCTGTTTTGTTTACAAACAGAAATGGCCAGGAGCAGTCATATCCCAGCAATCTAAAAGGCATTTTTTTCTTTATAAATATCCGTTTTGCTGTAATAGTTTGTATCCATTGTGCATAAGCGCCACTTAATGGGCAGGTTAAGGGCATCCCCCAAGAATGTTAAAGGACTTTTGCATTTTAATGTTTCACTTAAAGCATTAGTAAAATTGATACCTAAAGAAATATTACAAAAAAAGAAAATTTATTTTGGTACTTGTTCTCCATGGCCAGCACATAAAACAGAGGCCAATTGCGGACTTTAGAGGCACCTCTAAAGTCCACAATTGGCCTTTGTTTTATTTGCTTGAATCATATATAATGCTATAGGACGTGGCACATAGGAGCCTACTGTATGCCCCTACAGTTGGTCACTCTGTATCGGATATTTTCATATTCTCCAAGGCAATGCCATTACTATTAAAATTCAGCCCCCATTGACTTCAATTAGGTTTGAATTCAGCACCTGAACTTTAGTAATGTTTGCCAAACCCACCTCAAACCAAACTCGGATGCAGGCAGCTACTGACAACCTGCTGACACCAGCAAAATGTTATTGTATGTCAAGGCAGGATGGAGAAGCTTCTGAATCCATAATATCTAGTCTTTGAGAAAAGCAAATAAAGGATTATTTCCTGTATTTGTTCAGAACACAACAACTTTACATTGGAGCATTGGAGTATCTATATAAAATCTCAAAAGTCTGTCTATGTATGTCTAACTAGTATCTCTCTAATGATATAAATTCTTAGTTGCACCGGTTTCTTATTTTTCAGGTACAGCCACCATTCTGTACTCCAGATGACAGTAGATACTGGGAAACTGACTGTGGCAATTATGCTGGAGCACTAATGTATTTCTGTTCATTTTATGTTATCATTGCCTACATTATGTTAAACCTTCTGGTTGGTGAGTTAAACATAACAGTATTAAAAATAATTGTCAAAATATATCAAAATTTACACTGTATATATTAATATGAATATAAATTTAGGAAGCGGACAATATTGTAAGGTTGCTAAATAGTTTGGTTTGTAATTTGTTGTTAGATCCCAACTCTGGGCTTGCTGGGCATTATTTAACCCTATGAGGCTGAGAACATCTAATAGTGTAATGAAGGAATTAGGGACAGCTCAGGAGAAGAGGTGAATATAGCAGGCAGAGATGCTGTATATGCTTTACACCTCCGGGGCACTATTTAAAAAAAAAAAAAACTAAGAAATGAAAAAAATGCTCACATTTGGGCTTTAATCGCATTTTTCGTTTTAGAATATTGATCCTAAATGTTTTAATTTAGAATATGAAGTTTAGGAATAACTCTATTGGACCTATGAACAAACACTGCACAAATGCAGTGTATACATGTCTGGATGTGTACGTATTCAGCAACATTTCCTGACAACATTTGCTGATTTGTAAAGCTGACTGGTCAGGACTACAAAGGGCAAAGGCAAATTAAAGCATTCAATTACTCATGGTTCACATATCCTGGTTCCTGCAGGCTACGTTTTGCGTGGGCATGAGAGCCCATTCATTTGAATGGAATCCCGTGCCCCGTGACACACAGGGAAGAAGTCCCTACACTTCTTCTGAAAACTCAGCACACAAAGGAACCTCGGTTCCCAGTGCGGTTGCGATTTCCAGTGCGGGCCTTGTGCCATTAGAATTAATGGCACCCGCCCACGGGTCTGCATTCTTCTGTGAGGGTGGTACAGCTGCATGGATTTTTGTGTGGATCCACAGCGGCACTACCCGCACATATGTGAGCCTTAATCTGTGGAAAACCTACAGCAAATGTGGGCCTAGCAAATAATCAGTGATATTCTCCTTAGGAAATCTCTGAAATCCATTTCAGAATAGTGAGAACTGGCTGACACCAGATGCTAGACTGCATGCACAGTGTTTGCAATGTATTCCAATGGCCTTAGTTCACACCACTGTAGTCAGTTCCAGTGCTTTCAACAAAAGTACAACCTGAAACTTTTTTTTTCTCTGGAATGCATCAAAATGCGCGTAAATGCACTGGACTGCACCAGAATGCACATTGTCCTAATGAAAATACAGATTTTTAAAGTGTCAAAAAAGGGTGTAAAACAAAATACAATGCACTGCAATGATAATGCATCTAAAACGCAACTAAATGTGTATGCAAAAACACACCTGGAACACTGAAATTGTGGTGTGAACAAGCCCTGAATGTTAATGGTTTAATCATTTGCTGAAAGTAACATTGACAGCTTTATAAATATAGCAAATTTTACAGAAACTAGGATTTAGGATAAGGTTAAAAATAAATATAGATATTGACAAATCTCTTTTAGGGCTGAGATGGGTGCATTGACACTGCACAGCAACTGTGCATTCAGTGTGGCTTACTGGTGTGATCACTCACTTAAAAGATTGAATGTTTAAAAAAAATGGTGATGACAAAGGATGTCAATGCATAGTGATGGCAAATTAAATAAATGATTGACATCAAATGTATGATGAATTCTGAATTAATATTAGGTAAATCTGACATATGACAGTTATGAGTAATAAACCTATTATGAGCTGCCTTGCATTATTCTTCAAGACAGAGCTACCTACAGCTGCTAGGCAAAGCAAACTTTAATAAACTTGAGATTAAAAGGAACATGACCTGATCAGCCATTACTACTAACCAGTACTAGAGGCTGTTATCATCTGAATTCCAATAATCTGCTAGCTATGAGGCAGTACACAAGGATACACTTCACACAAATAGCAAGCCAGCTGCAGAACTAACACCAGTTCTTGGAGTGCTGAATGGGAGCCTGGGCTTTAATGAGCTAGGACGGGGGTCTCTGAACTGCGGCCCGAGGGCCGTATGTGGCCCTCTGCTTGCCTTTATCTGGCCCTTGGGGCACTACTCCTCCCACTGATACGTGGCACTGTTCTTTCCATTGACACAAATGATGGGACACTATTCCTTCCACTGACACCAGCGATGGGGAACAAATTCTCACACTGCCACCAATAATGGGGCCCTATTCCTCCCACTGACACTAGTGATGTAACTGGCCCTTTTGGCATGGTTTACTCCCACCAATACTAGGGCATTTCTACCCACACTAGGCACAGTCCAGGCCCCATAAAGTTTGAAGGGTAGTAAACTGGCCCTTTGTTTTGAAAGTTTGGAGACCCCTGGACTAGAAACTATGGACTACGGGATTTGAAGTGTGTATAGAGCAGAGCACATGACTGCAACTAATGTGTACTGTTTGTTCTAAACCAGTGGTCTTCAAACTGCAACCCGGGGGGCTGGATGTGGCCCTTGGCTTGCCCTTGTCTGGCCCATGGTGCACTACTTCACTGACTGGCACCATTCGATGGGGCACTATTCCTTCATTTAAACCAATGATGGGGCATTGTTTATGCCCACTGATTCCGAGGCATTTTCTACTCACACTAGTCACAGCCTGATCCCCCTAAAGTCTGAAGGACAGTAAAATTACCCTTTGCTTATAAAGTTTGGGGACCCCTGAGCTAGGTTATTATGTGAATTGGTACTTGTAGTTTTCAATTTTCATCACCAAGTGCAATGCAAAGTGTCAGATACAGTGGTATAAAGCACGTCACTACTGGACTCTAGACCAGTAGAGACGTGTCCTCTGGAGTGAAAAATCACACTTCTCTGTCTGGCAATCTGATGGACATGTCTGGGTTTGGTGGTTGTCAGGAAAACGGCACTTGCCTAACTAGTAATAATTGGTGTACGAGCGCTAGGTAGAACGAAATAAGCAGCTAGCATTAAAGGTCAACCTCCAACCCTCATAAAACATACATGTTTAGTAATGCAGCGCTATTAAATAACATGTAAAATGATAACTGATAAAACAACCAAATATAAATATGCGCTGTGGAGCACTAAGGTAAAGGTGATAATAGCGTCTAAATATGACGCATAAGGTGCAATAGTGACATGTAGTAATAAGCAAGAGCACGAAACGCGTTAGGGAGGAGCCAAGCCAGTGACGTCACGCCACACGGGCCATGAGGGAGGCCGGCGGCCATCTTTGATTCTGTTCATTTATCCATCTTACCAAATGTGAGTGCATGGTGTTTTTTGTTACTTTTTGCCCCACATAAATAAATTTACTGCACTATCAGGCACTCTCTTTCTGGCTCGTTTTTTAGTGAGCAATTTAAGGTGGATTCCATAAGTGTCATTTTGGTCCACATACATCTGGATTGGATTTACCCTGGAGATCTGGAGAGTAGCGGCCGGATGATGAGCTGATGTGCAGACATGTACCAGATGATCCCTAAGGTTACCCTTAGGATGCTGATGACCAGGAGTGCTCTATGTACTCAAATGCGCTCTCTGGTTAGTGTAATACATACTCATTTTCTTATCCACTGTAAGCACGGAAGTTCACCTTTTCTATATACTGGACGTTTTTCTTATTACTACATGTCACTATTGCACCTTATGCGTTATATTTAGATGCTATTATCACCTTTACCTTAGCACTCCACAGTGCATATTTATATTTGGTTGTTTTATCAGTTATCATTTTACATGTTATTTAATAGCACTGCATTACTGAACAAGTACTTGCCTAATTGCATTGTGCCAAGTGTAAAGTTTGGTGGAGGGGGGATTTCATGCTCCCAACTTTGTGGGAACATTTTGGGGATGGCCCCCTGTTCCAACATGACTATGCACCAGTGCACAAAGCAAGGTCCACAAAGACATGGATGAGCGAGATTGGGGTGGAGGAACTTGACTGGCCTGCACCTTAACCTTATAGAACCTTAACCCGATAGAACACCTTTGCGCTTCTGGAAGAATAATCAAACATTCCCATAGACACACTCCTAAACCTTGTGGACAGCCTTCCCAAAAGAGTTGAAGCTGTTAAACCTGCAAAGGGTGGGCCAACTCAATATTGAACTCTACCGATTAAGATTGCGTGTAAAGGCAGTTGTCCCAATTCTTTTGACAATATAGTGTGTGTGTGTGTGTGTATATATATATATATATATATATGTATATATATATATATATATATACACATATATATACACATTTTTTGTTTCTGATTATTATTTTTCTAATATTTGTATCTGTTTATATTTGTTTTAGCCATAATTGTAGAAAACTTCTCTTTGTTCTACTCAACTGAAGAAGATCAACTGCTAAGTCCTAATGATCTTAGACATTATCAAATAATATGGAATATGGTAGATGACAAGAGAGAGGTACGGTTTTTAGCAAACACGTTTTCTTATGTTACCTATACTGTATAAACTACATCAGTGCTTGATTGTCAGGGATAATTTATGAAAACTAGAGAAATACCTAGATCATAAGTGACCTGTTGTTACAACAATAAAGCCAAATGAAAAATCCAGGGGCTATGAGCATCCAATCAGTTTCTGGTCTAGTCTTACTGACCAAATTTCATAAATCAGTCCTACCAGTTTTGTTTATCAGAGAAAGACTAATTCCTTGGAATATCTGAAAAGAATAATTCTGCTATCAGTGCCAATCTTACAGGAGTTAGTTTTTATTTTAATTTGAAATCTAGCTACAGCAAAAAACTTGTAACTATATCCAGTACTGATTGTTCTGGAGCTACTGAACTGGTTTATACTACCATTCAACCAATCCCCTAACTTAAATGACAAATATAAAACATACTTTCATATTGCTAAGCAATAGTAGAAATAACATTGTCAGCAGGACAATCCTTAGGCTCTATGACAACATCAAAATGTTGCTATGGTACCCCTCAGTGAAATAAACAATTGTTGCTTGCTCACAGTGGGGAAGTTGAGAGGTTCTCTTTAAGGGCTCGTTCACACCATGGTGCAGAGACATCACTTTTTCTGCACGTGTTATGTAAGGGCACAAGTAATTCAATTGTTCTCTATGTGCCCTGTTCACACCACAACACTAGTATCACATGCAGATTTTTTCTGCACAGGAATCTGCAACATTTATAAAACTCATTGAAGCATGCATAAAAACTGATGTAAACTGAGGTGTCTGCAAGTGGAATCTGCACATCAGTTTCCATCAGTGTTTCTGCAGATATGGTGTGAATGAGGCCTAATAGACCTCTGACTTCTGATTTGCCATTGCAGCGGTTGGCCAGAAAATGGTATCTTGCATTGCCTATTATAATTTGCCTGTACTGAAATGGCAGTACAGCTGTCTAAGAGGATTTCCTTTTTTCTGGAGAGATTTCTTTTTACGTGTTGTGACTTCAGGACAAACCGTAAGGTAATTCTCCCCACACATTGCAATAAAAAAAAACTTGGTAGGTCTTTGAGCTATTCTCTACTAAATCCAACACAAAAAAACCTAAAGTTTTTTATTTTGTAGAATCCAAGAAAAGTGCACTGTTCCAACCCTTCAATCTTGCCCCTTATACAGTTGTGTTCAAAATAATAGCAGTGTTTTGAAAAAAGTGAATAAAGCTCAAAATCCTTCTAATAGCTTTTATGTCCATACACACAAATGCATTGGGAACACTACACATTCTATTCCAAATCAAAACATGAAGAAAAACATATCAAATTTCCTCTAAAAAAAAATTGAAGAAAAGTGAATATTAGACTGTTCAAAAAAATAGCAGTGTTTGTATTCTTCTTTACAAACTAAAACATTCACTATATAAACTGAAAAATGTTTGAAGATTTTGCTTTCCTTTGAATAACTTAATTAATATTTAATAATAAATATTTTGCTTTCCTTTGAATAACTTAATTAATATTTAATAATAAATATTAATAAGCACTGTTTCTGAGAACTGCTGTACATCTGTGTTGCATGGAGTCAACCAACTTCTGGCATCTGTGAACAGGTATTCCAGCCCAGGATGATTGGACTACATTCCACAGTTCTTCTCTATTTCTTGGTTTTGCCTCAGAAACTGCATTTTTGATGTCACCCCACAAGTTTTCTATTGGATTAAGATCCGGGGATTGGGCTGGCCACTCCATAACGTCAATCTTGTTGGTCTGGAACCAAGATGTTGCACATTTACTGGTGTGTTTGGGGTCGTTGTCTTGTTGGAACACCCATTTCAAGGGCATTTCCTCTTCAGCATAAGGCAACATGACCTCTTCAAGTATTCTGATGTATTCAAACTGATCCATGATCCCTGGTATGCGATAAATAGGCCCAACACCGTAGTATGAGAAACATCCCCATATCATGATGCTTGCGCAACCATGCTTCACTGTCTTTACAGTGTACTGTGGCTTTAATTCAGTGTTTGGGGATCGTCTGACAAACTGTCTCCAGCCACTAGACCCAAAAAGAACGATCTTATTTTCATCAATCCACAAAATGTTGCGCCATTTCTCTTTAGGCCAGTCAAGGTGCTCTTTGGCAAATTGTAACCTCTTCAGCACATGTCTTTTTTTCAACAGTGTGACTTTGCGGGGGCTTCTTGCAGATAGCTTGGCTTCACATAGGCGTCTTCTAATTGTAACAGTACTCACAGGTAACTTTAGACCTTCTTTGATCTTCCTGGGGCTGATTGTTGGCTGAGTCCTTGCCATTTTGGCTATTCTTCTATCTATTCGAATGGTAGTTTTTCGCTTTCTTCCACATCTTTCAGGTTTTGGTTGCCATTTTAAAGCATTTGCGATCATTTTAGCTGAGCAGCCTATCATTTTCTGCACTTCTTTATATGTTTTCCCCTCTCCAATCAACTTTTTAATCAAGGTACGCTGTTCTTCTGAACAATGTCTGGAATGACCCATTTTCCTCAGAATATGCTGTAACCAGCATGTACAACTTTTTCTGCCATCCTTCCTTAAATAAGGGCAATAATTGCCACCTGTTTTTCAAAGAATGACTGACCTCACTAATAGAACTCCACACTGCTATTATTTTGAACATGCCCCTTTCAATTAGTGATTCAATTACACAGAATCAGCAGCATGCATGTCATGACTGTTGGGTCTGCTGGATTTCTATTACTCTACTACACCTGCTAGTAAATTATTTTCCATGTAGAAATATCATTTCTACCAAAAACAGTGATTGATCAGGTTAGTGATGTCTGATTGCTATTATTTTGAACACAACTGTAAGTTAGGATCAAGTGCTGGCTTGGAGTCTATCACACCTCCACACATACAGTAGCTTGGTATAATCCAGAGGAAAAGCCACACACTGATGAAGTCTTCACAGGCAACACTTTATTCAGCTGACAAGCTTCAGCACGTGGTCTTACTGCGAGAACCACCCCATACTATGATGGGCTTAATAATAGAGTATGGACCCTTTCACACTGATGCACTTTTGATGCACTTTGTACAGCTTAAGGGCCCTTTCACACTTTTGTGCTTTTCATGCACTTTTGATGCGTTCCCATTGACTTACAATGATAGGTTCTTTTTTGTTGCACTTTTGGAAAACTGCAAGAAAGATGCAGCATGCAAAACTTTTCAAAGTGCAGCGCACCTGCAGTGTAAACAGTTACTGTACATAGCATTTAATGAAAAATAGATTTAATGAACTCTTGCGTGCTGGAAAAGCACGGCAAAAGTGTGCCAGTACGAAAGATACCTATAAGGTTGCTGGAGGGGAGATGGGATATTTATTAACCTTGTTCCACTGCTATTCAAACTCTTAAAATTCCCATGCGACCTAATCATCACTATTACTGCTATAGGCAAATGTAAAGCACTAATAGTGAGCTACTATTGGGGTGTTTACCTTAATGTCATTTACATAGGACCTGCTATTTGCACTCCTGGAGCACAGAGCAGGACTGGTTGTCAAAATGACGACTTGGTCACACCAATTATAATATCTTAAGGTGTACCTTGTATCCTTAACTAGTTATATAGAAATTTTAAAATATCCCCAAGAAACAGAGTAAATGGTTCACTACAGTGACAATTTTTCATGCCTAAAATATCTAAACTCAAAAACAAAAATGTAATTTACAATTTACTAGTTCTGTTCTGTTTTTTTCTCTTTATTTTCACTAGGTGATCCTGCTAGTGGCAAATTTCCTGTCCTAGAGTGATAGCCCTAGTATAGTACTACAGAACACCTTCCCATTTCCTTTTCTGTAAAACAGATGGGAGGTGTTCTGTAGTACATAAAGACTGTTGAGAACAATACTAACAAATAACAGTGCAGCACATTGTATATTTGAAAGTAACAGATAACAGACCAAATAACAGACCAAAAAAGAACAAAAATCTAAATTCTTTGGGTTTACATACCCTACAATACCTCTAGAAGTAAGATATCAATCAGTAACACTGGAAATATATTGTTTCGGCTAAGTTAAGGATTTGCATTGTGAAAAGCAGCAGTAAAGAACAACACCTGTGTAGCACAGAATAGTGGGCAGATGAACTAGTAATATAATGTGCAAATCTTGATGCCCTTTTATATCATTACAGCATATACAGTACATGCAAACAAGACCTTTAAATCTACAACACACTGATATGATTGCTCTATTCAAGATGATCCATTTTGCATTGTTCTGTCCTCCTTATGTGTGAAGGTACATAGCTTGACAGACAGCTAAACCTTTCTCGGCAATGAGTTGACAAAGAAGCAACGTCCAACTTTGTCTTTATTGCAAAGATATAAGAGGTGAAACTGAAAATAAGGCGCTTAGTAACACTGTCTGCCATGTGACAAAGCATATTATACATTACAGTAAGGCAATGCACATATAAACACATGTAAGACATGTAGGGGACATAAAACACAGATGCATAAGATATAGACATGTGTGTAGACGTACCGACGATGCTATTGTGAACCTGAATGTGAGGGTTGGATCCCACCAGCAGCGTGGTTACCACAGGAATGGAGTCTGTGATGAGGAAATGGCTGCTATGAGCAGGGCTGCTGATGTAATCGGAGTTCATAGGCTACAAGCTATGGAAGCTGAAATGGGTCAAATGTCTACTGTGAAAAGATGCAGTGTATACAAACAGCCACTAGATGGAGCAGTTACACAATGAACAGAGAATTACAAACTGATAAGGCATACTAATAATACCTAATTAACAAAGAACAAATTGCTGAAGGCATGACATTGCATAATAAAGACATAGAAAATTGTTTTGTAATTCCCTTAAAAATCTACTTTATATAGATGCCCCAAATACTCCTTTCAGTCTTGATCTGTCTGAAAAACTGACAGAGGGATCCAGACTGAACACCCATGTACAGTACAACAGTGTTGTCTGTGCATACCTTTAAATTTCAAAAGCTGGCTCACTCCTACTTTCCTCTGACACAGGCCTATTGGCCTGTAAGCCTATCCATCATGGTGAAGGTCAAGGAGCTGGATGTACAGGCCAGTTATTAATACTGCAATGAAATGGCAGTGTTTGCATATCAGAGACAACTTTATTAATTGAAAAGTATGTGTATGTATTGTAGTCCTTTAAGCCCAGTAAGCCTGGAGTGTGTGAGGGTGCTCTAACAAAAGTGGACTTTTGTAATGTAGCAATTATAAGGCCTCTCTAGTAAACTGGAATATACTGAGGTAAATAATTACATAAAATGACTGAATGCGATAATTTTCTGCTGTATGTATCGGCAGGGTGTCATTCCAGCATTTCGAGTGAAGTTCCTGTTGAGACTACTACGTGGTCGCCTGGAAGTGGACTTGGATAAAGACAAGCTTCTATTTAAGCACATGTGCTATGAAATGGAACGTTTACATAGTGGTGGTGATGTGACTTTTCATGATGTGCTCAGGTAATTTGGATTATTTACTGTAAAAAAGGGACCCTAGTGTGTACCAAAATTACAGTTATCAATCCGCAGTTATGCACCACATATCAGTCTTCTGTTTCTGTCTGCTTCTGAGGCCTGCATGAAGTGGCTTCAGGTAATCTAGCTCCCACTCATGTTATTAAAAGATATAGCACACATGGACAAAGCCTACAGAAAAGAGCTTATCCATAGTTTAGATCCCAAGCCACCTATCAATCCATAATTTTCACATCGTTGCCAAAAACAAAGCTTTCTTTGCAGAATACATTTTGAAGAACTATCAAAAATTATGTTTGCATCTTTTTAAACAGATTAAAACTTTATGTAAAAAAGATCACACTAGTCAATTTACTTAATGTTTCACCCCTCTTCTACACGGTCCCAACCAAACTCCAGCCACCACAATCTGCTGTTTAAAACTGTGAAAAAAGGTAATTGTATTTTGAGCAATGTGAATGACAAGCTATTTGTGTTTTTCTTACAGCATGCTGTCATACAGATCTGTGGACATCAGGAAGAGCCTTCAGCTGGAGGAATTGCTGGCAAGGGAACAACTAGAGTATACGATAGAAGAAGAAGTGGCTAAGCAAACCATACGCATGTGGCTCAAAAAATGTCTCAAACGTATACGAGCGGTAAGTAAATTGGATACCCTGAAAAATATTTGCTAAAGTGTGCATTAAATTATAATTACATTAGTTAGGGGAAATTTATTATCAATTTGATAGCTTTATTAATTACTGATGAAATGTATTGCTTTCCTGTAACATTTTACTGTTATTTTGTTTTCTCCCTTCTAATTGCAACAGTGCTCAATTTTTTTGAGAGATATAGACCAGACTGATGAGATACTATAAACACTTTGTTATGTTAGGTTCACATCTATGCATATGTAGGACTGCGTGTAAATTGCACACATTCCTGCACCCTCAGCAAAAATACACTATGTACTATCCTGAATCCAAAGCACTTAGTCTGCTTCCTCTCAGATTTCTCCTTTCTCCTCCATTTGCATGACTCATTTCTAATAAAGTAAGCCAACACCTCAGCCTCCCAGGAGACAGCCTGTCCCTCCCAGCACACAGCAGGTGAATCATAGACTCTGCTCTATGTTTCTCAGAACCTGTGTAGAGGGAGTGTGTCACTTTCCTCTAATCAGCATCAAATTACACTCCGCTCTGTGCTCTGTATCTATGCAGTGTGTGTGACTTCAGATCCCCACCCCCTGCTTTCTGTTGCCGAGAGGTGCTGTGTAAAATGTGTGTTTTGAAAGACTGTAGAAAAAAGAGGGCTAAAGATAAACAGGTACAACTTATATAGAAGGATTTGTTTCATCTTCTGAGACCAGTCACTTCAGTGAGTATATGTAAGGGTTTATGACCACTTTGAGAATTTTCAATTTTGTGTCTGCATGGATGGCTCTGATCCAAGACAAATGGGTCATTTCCACAATTTTTCTGGGATACAGGCTAGAATTCTGGGTCTTTTCCCCTCCCCGGTTTATAAAATAAATTGTACCTATAAGTCCAGAGAAAAGAAGAGCTTTATTCAGGCACTCGATTGCCTATTGTCTCAAGGAATAATCACAGAGGTTCCAGCGGATGAAAGGTTTCAGGGGTTTTATTCAAACCTGTTTACAGTCACAAAACCAATTGGAGATGTAAGGCCCATTTTGGACCTCAAGGGGCTAAATCAGTTTCTAAATGTCTGGTCTTTTCGTAGGAAATCGGTTCAGTCAGTAGTGGCCTCCCTACAGAAAGGAGGTTTTTTTTTGCATCCATAGGCATCAAAGACACATACCTTCATGTACCAATATTCATTCCTCACCAAAGATTTCTGAAGTTTTCAGTAGGGGCTCAGCATTTCCAGTTCATAGCAAAAATTCTTGCTCTGGTGTCGGGGCTACTCAGAGCTCAGGAAGTATCAGTCACAGGTTATCTAGACGATCTCTTGCTCAGTGGTCGGTCCATTCCAGGTCTGAAGCAGGATTTGGTCCTTACAATGCAGATTCTGGAACAGCTGGGCTGGGTGCTCAGCTTCAAAAAGTTAGGCCTGGAATCAGTGCAGAGCCTGGAGTATTTGGGGATGGTCCTAGACACGGCTCAGGCAAAGGTAATTCTGCCTGCAGGAAAAAGTTGCGCCATTAGAAATGAGGTTTTCAGTTTGAAGGACAATAGGTACCCCTCATTTTGTCTTTGTATGAGGTTGCTGGGGAAGATAGTATCCTCGTTCAAGGCTATTCCCTATGCCCAATTCCACTGCAAAGGTACATTCTGTTTCGAACAAGAAGATTCCGGCCCTGGATTTCTGCATATCTCTGTTTCCAGAGGTACTGTGAAGCCTGAATTGGTGGTTGATAATGTACCATTTGGAGAAAGGAAGATCCTTTTGGCCTGTGGTATGGAAGTTGGTAACCACCAATGCCAACCTTTTAGGTTGGGGAGCCGTTCTGGAGGAGGCCACAGTTCAAGGAACATGGCTCCCGCAGGAAAGGGTTCTCCCCATCAATGTCCTGGAACTTTGGGCAGTGAGACTGGCTCTGAGGTATTGGACATTCAGGCCTCAGGGTTGGCCTGTAAGGATTCAGTCTGACAATGCCACAGAAGTGGAATAAATCAACCACCAGGGCGGTACAGGTGTTGAGGTCCTCAGAAGGAGGTGAACTACATTCTGACCTGGGCAGAGAGATGCACTATATTGCCAAAAGTATTGGGACGCCTGCCTTTACACGCACATGAACTTTAATGCCATCCCAGTCTTAGTTCGTAGGCTTCAATATTGAGTTGGCCCACCCTTTGCAGCTATAACAGCTTCAACTCTTCTGGAAAGGCTGTCCACAAGGTTTAGGAGTGTGTCTATGGGAATGTTTGACCATTCTTCCAGAAGCACATTTGTGAGGTCAGGGACTGATGTCAGATGAGAAGGCCTAGCTCGCAGTCTCCGCTCTAATTCATCCTAAAGTGTTCTATTAGGTTGAGGTCAGGACTTTGTGCAGATCGGTCAAGTTCCTCCACCCCAAACTTGCTCATCCATGTCTTTGTGGACATTGCTTTGTGCACTGGTGCGCAGTCATGTTGGAACAGGAAGGGGCCATCCCCAAACTGTTCCCACAAAGTTAGGAGCATGAAATTGTCCAAAATGTCTTGGTATGCTGACGCCTTAAGAGTTCCTTTCACTGGAACTAAAAGGCCAAGCCCAACCCCTGAAAAACAACCCCACACCATAATCCCTCTCCACCAAACTTTACACTTGGCACAATGCAGTCAGGCAAGTACCGTTTTCCTGGCAACCACCAAACACAGACATGTCCATCATATTGCCAGACAGAGAAGTGTGATTCTTCACTCCAGAGAACACATCTCCACTGCTCTAGAGTCCAGTAGTGACGTGCTTTACACTACTGTATCCGACACTTTGCGTTGCACTTGGTGATGAAAGGCTTGGATGCAGCTGCTCGGCCATGGAAACCCATTCCATGAAGCTCTGTACGCACTGTTGTTGTATGTTCCAAGTTTGTCAGCAGTGTTCATCTCAGTCGTCGACAGTTGATTCCAGGGGAATGGGCATTGCATCCTGATGTTTTCAAGGAAATCTGCCAGCGATGGCATTACTCGGATGTAGATCTTTTGGCAACCAGGCTCAACAACAAGGTTGATCTTTTTGTGTCCGGGGTAAGGGACCCTTGCGCAGCAGGGGTAGATGCCTTAGTGAACCCTTGGAACCAGTCTTCACTGATTTATGCCTTTCCCCCGATCCAGCTGCTGCAGTGTCTTTTACGCAGGATTTGGGAGGAGTTTATTCCATTGATACTGATTGCTCCGGCCTGGCCTAGGAGGGCCTGGTATGCGGACATAGTGGAGATGGCAGTGGAGAGGCCACGGTCCCTGCTGTATAGGCCAGACCTGTTGTCTCAAGGTCCTATATTGCACCCAGTTTTACGGTCACTAACTTTGATGGCGTGACTATTGAAACCCAGATCCTGAAGGATAGGGGGAGTGTTGGAATCTGTCATCCCCATCACGTTGGGGGCTAGAAAGGTCATTTCTAGGAGCATTTATTACAGAACCTGAAAGGCTTACATTTTCTGGTGTGATGTTCACAAATGACACCCACAAAAGTAAGTGATTGGCAGAATTCTGTCGTTTCTTCAAGCAGGGTTGCAGATGAAATTGATTGTTGGTACCATTAAGGGCCAGGTTTCAACATTAGCTATTTTTTTCTAGAGGCCCATTGCGTCTCACTCTTTGGTCCGCACTTTTTTTACAAGGAGTGATGCATATTGCTCCTCCTGTCAGTTTGCCTTTGTGTCCATGGGACCTGGACTTGGTTTTGGAGGTTTTGCAAAAACCTATTGGAGAGATTCCACTGGTCCTATTGACTCGTAAGGTTTTGTTTCTAGTGGCAATCAGGGGGCTGGAGCTGGCAGCTCTATCTTGTAGAGAACCATTTCTGGTTTTGCATCATAATAAAGTGTTGTTGCGGCCTCAACCAACTTTTTTTACTAAAGGTGGTTTCTAGTTTTCATCTCAATCAGGATATAGTTCTGCCTTCATTCTTTCCTAGGCCTCAGTCAGAAAGAGAAAGATCTCTGTATACCTTGGATGTGGTTCATGCTGTAAGGGTGTTCTCGAAGGTTTCAGCACAGGTCAGGAGGTCAAATGCTCTGTTTGTGCTGCCAGAGGGGCACAGGAAGGGGCAGGCGGCATCCAAGGCAACTATTTCACATTGGATCCACCAATAGATCATTCAAGCCTATGGTTTGAAAGGTAAAGTTCCACCCTTATAAGTGAAGGCACACTCTACCAGGAGTGTGGGGGCATCTTGTGTAATCCACCATCAGGCGTCAGTGGCTCAGGTTTGCAAGGATGCTACATGGTTCTGTTCACACATTCACAAGGTTCTACCATGTGGATGTCAGAGTCGCAGAGGATTCTGCCTTTCTTTGTTCTATGGGTGACTGAGTAGGTCCTGTGGGATTATTGACGGTGGCTATCATGGTGTCACCCTCCCTCTCAAATTTCTTATTGCTTTGGGACATCCCACATAGTCATGAATAGCCTGCTCTGTGTCCCATGATGTACAATAAAAAGAACTGGATGTTTTCTACATACTTACCTGTAAAATCCATTTCTTGGAGTAAGTATGTAGAAAAGAAAATCCAGTTTTTTGGTTTAACAAAAACAAAACCTCTCTGACATACACTGTAGTGTGTTTACTTTTTGCAGTTAATCAAATCACATTTACAAGTGGTATATGAAAGAGTTGTTAACTTCATTTGTGTTGTGTGTGTTCACGAATTTCCTCAGAAACAACAACAGTCCTGCAGCATCATTCACAGCCTTCGAGAGAGTCAGCAGCAAGAGCTTAGTCGGTTCCTGAATCCTCCAAGTATTGAGACAACACAGCCTAGTGATGATATGAACCTCAATAACCAGGACAATGCACAACCAGAGGTATTATCTTCTACTCATGTTCTAAAGATGGCCTTAACTATACATATTTCCCCCCATGAACAACAGTCAGGGAGACATCTTCTAGTCTTTCAACGTGCTAGTAAGCGCTACTATGCACCTTGGAACTTGGGGCAGTTACTACCTTTTGTGCTCTCAAAAGAGGGAAGGATTGAAAGTGATTTTCTTCCCCTAGCTTAGTCCTCTATGGTGCCTCCCTGCCCATATGATGGTAATGATGAAAACTGGAATTAAACAGTTTTAGCAAACCCATGCTGCCTTTCAGTGAAAGTTTAAGGCCTTCTTCACGCAGATGGTTATGTGCATACAGCAGATCCTAGGACCTCGTATCTCAGGTGTATGTAAACAAAACAATGACAGGTTGATAGGAGCTGTTCACATGTATCCACACATATAGTAGTTACCTTTGGATAGGGAGAGATGAGCAAACTTGGACTTTTAGGCCCCATTCACACCTGAGCGTATTGGAATCGTGGGTAGAATCGCACGATTCTGCCTGTGACTCCAGAATTGCAACAAAACGTGCAACGTACTTGCAATACCATTATTTTTTAATAGCACCCCAAATTGCTGCAAAACATGCAACACCAAACTCGCCTGACTCATTGCCAAAATTTGGTACACGAGCAGCTTCTTTGGCATGTTTTGAGGCGGAGGGAGGCCCATTCAAAAAGAATGGTACCGCTCCAAAAACACGCCACAAAAACAAGCAAGGAAACATGATGCTGCAGCCTTGCTCAGGTGTGAATGGAACCTTAAGCATAATTGCTGTATAATTTCATCATTAAGTCTATTACTTCTGACACTCTGCCAGTCCATTATAAAACCATGCTTTGTTGCTTAGTGTTTGAGTCTGATTTGAAGAACTTTAAAGAACAGACCTAGCAGAAACTGGTTGACAAAGGAGAAAACATTTACTAGAATTTTTATGTAGTCTGGGTTTTTGTAGTCAGCAGAATCCTAATATCCTGGCAATTATGTTTTCTTTATCAATGACTAAGGGACACAGGTATAGGATTCAGTTATTCTGAGATAATTTCTTATACTGCTGCATACAGGAAGTATTGGACACTGACAAACAAAAGACCATTGGACAGCCAAGAAACCCCTCCTGCAGAGAAAATGCTCTAAAAACTCCAAACTGAGTAGAGAAAGGGATGCCATACTGAAAATTTAGCAGTATGTGACAAAAAATAGATTTACTTTTTTGTCTATAGGGTCAGCAGAGAACTGGCAACATTCCATTACACCCCACCAGCACACAGTTCAGCCTAAAACATCATGAATTCCCTTTGCACAGCTCAAGGTTGCATAGAGAAATGCATAATTAGCCATGACACACTGTAATACCTCATCATTTTTAATTATGAGACTGGAAAATCAGATACCCTTTAATGAATAAATCCCACAACTACTCACAGTCAAAACTGCTTAAGCCAGCAGTTAACCACTTAGCAACGGCCTACCTGCAATGCACTGTGGGTGGGCAGCAGCTGTAGGCAAAGTAACGTACCTGTATGTTGCTGCCTACTTCTGAGTCTCAGTTGTGTGCATGCTCACCTCACGGCCAGCACCCACTGTGATTGTACACAGCAGGAGCCTGTCAGCAGATCCCGTCTAATGATTCATGGTCAAACCTGCTGATCCGATGTGTACAATCACAGACCAAAACTCTGTGTTGGCAATCAACACAGAGCTCTGTACAGAGGGAACAATCTCTGTGATTCTCATAAGAAACTTAGAGATCTAGTAGTAAAAAGCAGCACACTTACACATAGTTAGGCATACATTTACTCTTGACTGCCCTAAATGTTAACCCTTTCCCAGCCAGTAGTGTTGGGCTCGATGTTCGAGGCAAACGTAAGTTTGACGCAAACATCAGCTGTTCAAGTGTTTGCATTGAGAGCCATGATTGGCCAAAGCAATGTACCTGACCACTGTGAGAGCCATGATTGGCCAAAGCCACGCCTCACACTATGTAAGCTTGCTTACACTGCAGCCTTATGCAGTGTGTTGCTGGACACTGTCGAGGACAGAGGGGAGAATACTCTAAAAAAACAAAAAAAAAAAAAAAGGGGTCCCTGCTACCCTTCCTACCAGACCTAAAGGGCCTGGTATGGACAGGGGGTGGGGGGACCCATTCTGTTTCTAAGTGCGTGGGGTTCCCCCTAAAAGCCATGTCAGGCCCTTAAGACCTGATAGGACTTTTAAGGGGAACCCCACCCCCCAAAAATGGGGGAAAAATGCGTGGGGTTCCCCATAAATTCCTACCAGTCCCTTGATCCGAGCACAGGCTTGGCAGGGCAAGAAAGGGGGGATGATCGAGCGCCCCCCCCCCCCCCCTGTGGCTTAACAGGCCATGTGGTAACAAGGGCCTCTTCCTCACAACCCTGGCCTGGTGGTTGTGGGGTCTGCAGGCTGGGGGGGCACATTAGCTTCAGGGTACCCTGATGCTGCCCTCCCCCCTCCTTGTAAATGAGTAAGGGGTACCCCTGCCCATTCACTAAAGGGTTAAATTTAGAAAAAATAAAGGTGCCAGACTTTTGAAAAATTCCTGCAATTAAAAAAAAAAAAAAACAACAGTTTTTGACAAGTCCTTTAATAAAAGAAAAGCCACCCCCCCCCCCAAAAAAAAAAAATGGTTCCATCGATGCATTCCATTATCAATCATGGCATCCTGCATTGTCCTGACAGACTGACTTGCCGAAATAAAAGAGAAACCTGACGCTCGCCAACCCATCCGTATCCACTGAGCACTCGCAGTAGTATGACAGGTCTGACAGTTGCAGGTCAGATGTAAACAATAGGGCCTTACAGCTAGCCACGCCTGTTTGTGTTTTTTTTAAATAAAAATGTCAGTCTTGCTGCAGCATGTTCTATACATTGTACAGATTTGCAACTTTGCAGGTAGTTTAAGGGGGTCCCCCAGGCATGATATTTAAAGGAGTTTTTCTTTTTTTTTTTTTGTTTACTTTATACAATGAAAAATTAATGCCCCTTTAAAAATGGTACTTTTTTATTTATTTTTTTTCACGGATTCATGTCCCTTAGGGCAGTACCCGAGTCCCTATACTCCTTTTATGCCCAATAACTTGCATATAAGCCTTCAAAATGGGCACTTGTGAATTTACAAGTTCTAGTCCCATAGACTTGCATTGAGTTCAAAGTTTGTGGTTGAATGTTCCTTACGTTCGACCATGACCCGAACAGTTCAGCACATCACCACCAGCCAGTGTCACTAGTACAGTGACAGTGTGTAATATTATCACTGATCACTGTATTAATGTCACTGGTAACGTTAGTCAGTTCCCCCCAGCATCAATTCAGATTGCTTTCCACACTATTGCAGTCCAATTTTTAGGTTGCTGATCACCATCATTAATAGTAAAAAGTTTGTAGGCCAGGGGTGGGCAACCTTAAAAAGGTGGGAATCTACCTGAACAACATGGGAAAAGTCAAAGATCACTGGGCACAGTGTCACCCAGTATCTCCTCCTCACATCTGATTTAAACCTCTAATTGATGTACTACCATGTTGCAATCATGTCCATTGCAAGACAATCATGGGTTTAAATTCATCACACTCAGATAACTTTTCAGATGAGCAGCAGTGCCTATTGCACTTGTGAATGAGCCCTTAGTTGTATTTGGCAGGAGTACCATTAGTTCACACCTAGGTTTGGGTGATAAAACCCTACAGTTGAGTCAAGGTTTTACTGCTCCCAGTCCCTACCCCCTTTAGCTGCTGAGGCAGCAGCCAAAGGTGTACACATGCCACAGCAGGAAATAAGCCCCCTGCAGCTTTTGGTGGGTGCTACCGCCTGACAATGGTGACCCATTCAAATCAATGCAAGCAACTGGTGAGAAAGCAACACAGGCTGCCTGCTTTGACCCCTTGTTTGCTGTACTGCACAAGGTTGTTTTGGCCAAAATCGATGAAGAAATTTGATTTTTTTTTAATTGAATATGTTTTATAGCAGAAAGTAAAAAACATTGTTTTTTAAAAATTTTTGGTCTTGTTTAGTTTTTATCACAAAAAAATGATCAAATACCACCAAAAAAAAGCTCTATTTGTGTGAAAAAAAATGATATAAATTTTGTTTGGGTATAGGCTTGCATGATCGTGCAATTACCAGTCAAAGTAGTGCAGTGAGGTATAGCAAAAAGTGGTTCAAGTGGTTAAGGGAATAACCATTACAAAGTCTGGCGTATTCATAAGTGACTCTAATTGGCTGTTTGCAATTTAACAGCTCTACAACTGAGCTCCGGCAATTTCTGACCTTAAATTCAGCTTTTAAAAGCCACACCTAATTCATAAAACCTGCTATGATAACTCTAGATTACTAACAAGACAACAACTTGTTTAGTCTATTATGTAAAGGAGACGGAGTAGACATATTTCATCTCATGTGTAATCTAGACAGCTGATGTATTATACATAATACTTAGTCACTATAAAATGGTAATTTAATGCTGCATGATAATATATGGATTATAAGACTGAAATAAAAATATGTCTGGTAAAAAAAAAATATAGTTGCATTTACAAAACTGACATTGTGGGCAGGTCTGCTAGAATCATAAATGGGTTAGTAGTCGTACAACTCGGCCCCTTTGATTGTTCATGGTATTTCTGCAAATACCCTCCTCAGGGGTTACAAAAAGCTATTTCAACTGCAGAGTGAGTGCTTTTCTTTTCTGTTGAAACAACATGGCTTGGCAATGGCTTTTTGGTTTGCCAGTGTCCAAATCCTCCTGTAAGCTACAGTATAAACAATTGTCTCAGAATAACTGAATCCTGTGTCCATTAATGAACTCTAAGTAATAGATTTTATGGCATGTAAAAATATCCTGGTATTATGAAGCTTTCATTCCTTAGTTGCCAAAAATCCTGTCTGAAATTTTGAAGCCTACTTCTGCCACATTCTGGTGGTTAGTGATGGGCCAAACACCCCCCTGTTCGGTTCAGTTCACGGTCAAACATTCAAACCTAACAAAAGTTTGATCGCGAACTTCAAACAGGGAAAATTTACTAAGTGGTATCTTACAACATCTGAGTATGTGATAAGATACCACACAGCTACTAAAGTTATATAATTAAGTCATGTGGTATTTTAGTAGTGAAAACATTCTTTAATGTTAATGTTTCAGCTGTCAGTGGTGTTCCCCACTGACAGCTGAATGTAAAAAGAATTGTCTGCATTGGCCGACAATTAAAATGAAAAAAAAATTCTTGGGGCCCCCCCATCCATACAAAGCCATTTGGTTCTGGTATGGGTTTTGAGTGGACCCCCCCCCTGCCAAATGTTTTTTTTAAAAATGGCGTGGGGGTCCCCCTCAAGATCTATACCAGACCCTTATCCGAGCATGTAGCCCAGCAGGTCAGGAAAGGGGGGGACAAGCAGGGCCCCCCCAAACAATACCAGGCCACATATCCTCAATATGGGGGGGTACACTGGGGCAGTGGCTCCCCCTTCAAAGCACCTTGCCCCATGTTTATGGGAACAAGGGCCTCTTCCCCACAACTGTGGCCAGTGGTTGTGGGGGTCTGTGAGTGGGGGGCTTATTGAAATCTGGAAGCCTCCTTTAACAAAGGGGCCTTCAGATTCTGCCACCCATGTGAATGTGTATGGGGTACATGGTACCGCTACTCATTCACACAAAAAAAAAAAAGTTGACAAGTCCTTTATTAAAAATTAAAAAAAGTCCCCAAAAGTAGATCCAACGTCATCCATGATGCCCACCACCACCACCGATCCGAAAACAAAAAAAACACCATCTGACAGCTGCGCCGGGGTGACAGTTCTTAAATACTGTAATGATGTCACAAGGGGGCAGGGTCACCCCCTGCAACTTGTGGTGTCATCATGTGCTGTGATTGGCCAAAGCAGGTGCCTGTGGTCAGGTGCATTGCTTTGGCTAATTACAATGCACTATCAGGGTGCAGTGCATTATGGGGCACAGCGGTCAAACAGCCCACTGAATGCCCTTACCGTTCGTGTGTTCCCTGAACACATGAATGCCCGATGTTCAAAACTAACTTATGTTCAACTTGAACAGCAAGCCCAACGCTTCTGGTGGCTTAACGATTGATCTTCAATGCTAATTCAGCTGTTAAAAGCATATTGTTCTGCTCAAGCTTTCTTAAAGTGTTACTAAATCCACAACAGTAAAGTCGCTCTGTATATGCAGTAAAACATGCTTGTTATGTGGAACCTAAGGGGTTAATCGTCTGCATTGTGTAAAAACTCTGATCCTGACTTCTCTGATCCTCCCCTTCTTCCAGTGCCCCCCACTTATCTTATTATAAGACATATCGTGTAGAGTCACTCTGCACATGCTCAGTTTGGTGTGTATTGCTAGAGAGGGTTTTTTTTTTCTTGAGAGAGTGCATGTGATCAGCACAGGGCCAATCAACAATGTCCAGACAAAGGTCCTGCATCCTAGAACAGAATGAAATCTCCTCCCACAAGCTTTAACATGTGCTCTGCTGAAGGCTGATAGAAGTCACAAGACTTCTCTAACTGCTGATGAGAAAATGTATCTAGCCGATTACATTTACTAAAATAATTGTATTTCCATGGTCTGTGTACAGTGGGAGACCAGATATAGTGAATGCAGGATCCTGGGTTTAGTAACACATTAAATACTGAGTTTAGTTAAAACTAAAAAACAGAAAAATGAGCACATACAGTAACTTGCAGGTCCCTTTTTCCGATTCTTCTGCTTTCAGTAGAAACATTCATCTATGGCAGGGCAACAACTGCAGGAGTACAATTGAAAGGCAGTTACAGAGTGACATCACTCAACAAAAAGAAATTCCATTAAGTATCTTAATGGCAGAATACATGGCATATACAAAATATTGCATCAACATTTTAAAGTCTATATGAAATTTTAGTGATTGGATTTAGACGTTTTTGAAACAAGTAAGACTCATAAGTAGATCTTTAGTTCTTTCACTTTCAGTTTTTGTAACCATGAAAACTAGGATGGCTATTTTATTATCAAAGATCTTGTGGGTAAACAGTTGAAGTTGGAAAAGAGATAAAACGTAATTAATGTTTGGTCCACCCTTTATACACTGATCACCTGTAGTATCATCTTCATCCATTGTAGAAACTAGTTGATGAAGAACACAAAAAGGATTTGATGATTCCCTGCAGCTCACTGTATATCAATGGCATTTGACACCTGATACTTCTGTTACAGTGGCCTGCTATAATCTGATTTGAAGGATATAAAATATTCCTAATATAATTATATGCTTACATTTAAAGTTTACAAAAACATATTTTGTAATCTTTTTGTTTCTGCTTATTTGTAGACAAGTAGTCAGCAGCAGCTTCTAAGCCCAACACTTTCTGACAGAGGAAGCTATAGACAAGATTCTATTGAAGCTGGTAAACGTCTGAGAAGATTTGGCCAGTGGCACCTACCATCAGGTAACTATAAATGGCAAAATGTGGAGATATGTTCAGATATATGAAGAAATTTTAAACATTGGTTAAAGTTTATTTAAAAAGGTAATAAAATAATAGAAGTTATAATCTATAATGATAAAATATAAGCTAAAATATAACAATTTTAGCAAGCATAACGCCATCACAAAGGCTACACCTTCAGGGAAAAATATGTCAAGAATTGTATTGGACCTTCTGCTGCAGGTGTGGCTTCTTGCCTCATCCTCTGCATTCTTCATTGACACTGTTTTTAAGCCTAGCCCAGCCAGGTCAATACCATATTAATACACTAAAATGACCACTTACCTCAAAGGTGGTACTATGGTACCCACATAGTCAATCTTATTTTAGGTTAATAGGCAACCATACCTTTTTCAAAGCAATAACTTCTGCTTTAATCACCTAAACAAAACAGAAATACAGAAATTATTCTATGGTGCTGGATCCTGTAAAATCAAGAAGAAATATCCACCAGTGTATAGAGAAAAGCTGTAAAGGTGCTTCACCTAAAATTGAATTTCAAACGTCCCAGAGAAAGCCAATGCTAGCTTCTCTTTAGGTGGTTTCCTCTCCACAGATGTCTCTGGGCAGTCTCCTGCTTCTTAGCCTTTCACTGAAGGAGATACAGAGAAGACCTGTCACTGATGTCTTTATAAGTGGCAGTTTCTCTTTGTGCCCAAAATGCTCTGCTTCCAGACATATAGACCTCATGCACATTGGGCTTACAAATTGCCAAATTTTTTTTTTTTTTTTTTTTAGCTTGTAAAAGCACCTTTAAGTTAGCCTATGTGTCCATGCACACATAGGCATTTACAGGCATATTAGAAAAGGGAGCATTTCAAGGCTGAAAAAAACCCCATCACCAACACTTTCAGAAGAGGCACCTATGAGCACAAAAACTGCTTGACACTCCTAACCGCATGTAAGCATGTCTAAATGCTAGGCGTCTTTGAGTGTTATTGCATTCCAATGGCCAAAATAAATTAATATTCTGGCCAATGGAATCCATTTATGCTCAAATGCTTGACGCACCTAAATGCAGCTAAACACTTGTGCAATACGCAGCTTTAGGTGTATTTAAGCAGCTTTTCCAGGGCCATCTTTAAGGAGGGACAAAAGGGGCAGCTGACCTGGGCCCAGTCATTGTTGTGGGGCCCAAAGCAACTGCCCCATACTTGCCAATTTTATTAGTTTACATTCCCTTTTTTTGTCTCTGTCTGTGTCTAATATCTCAGTGTCAAGTGCTGTCACTTATGCTGCCCAGCTCTCCCAGTGGTATTCATATGTAAATAGCAGCTGCAATGTGGCATTCATATGTATATTATGCCCCCCCCCCCAAGGTTCCAGCCATCAACACCACTGCTGGTGGTCAGTGTAAATTCCCCCTTACTTACGTTGGTGGCCATTGTAGAAATGTATTGGTTGTTGGTGTAAAATCCCCCATTACATTGGTTGTCAGTGTACATTGGTGGTAAGTGCAGGATTGCCCTTACACTGGTGCTTAGTGTAAAGCCCCTTACATTGGTTCTCAGTTTTAATCCCCCCTAACATTGGTGGCAGGTGTAGAAATGTCACCTCCCATCCCCATCCAGCACTGCCACTGTTCCCATCCACCCCAATCACTGCCATTCATCCCATCCCACCAAACACTGCCACTGATTCTATCCCACATCAGCACTGTCACTCATCCCATACCCCCAGCACTGCCACTTTGTTGATCCTCACCACCACTGATTCCACCCCCCCCCCCACCATTGCCACTAATCCCATCAACCCCCCTCCCAGCACTGCCATTGATCACACCCTCCCCCCCCCCCAGCACTGCCATTGATCCCAGGTGTCCTTCGAGTTTTCTGTCTATTGGTGGGTTCCCTAACCTTCTTAGTCCATGGTGTGCAGGCAGTGAGGAGATGATGTGATGTAACCTTCAGCAACCAGTGAGTGATTGGTAAGGATGTGCAGTAGCCTCTAGCAACCCATGGGTGAGCAGTAATGATGTGCAGTAACCTCTAACAACCAATCAGTGAGCAGTAATGATGTGCAGTAACCTCTAGCAATCAATCAGCAATCATGTGCTGTAACCTCTAGCAACTAATCAGTGAGCTGTGATTTGTTTTGTAACCTCTATAAACCAGTTAGTGATCAGTAATGATATGCTGTAACCTCTGGCAATCAATTGCAATTGCTGCCTAGATGCTTCAGTAAACTGATTTTGAGCTTAGCTGATAGTTATTGTATGTCTCAGAGCAGGTGGAGCGTGAAATTGCATTGGAGAAGGGGGGGGGGGGGTCAAGTAAATGTTTGCCCAAGGTCCAATCAATGTTAAAGATGGCCCTGAGCTTTGCAACTACCAGGAGTTTCTGGCGTTCAGAGGAGAAAAGCAAATGCCCAGTGTGCATGAGGCCATAAGCTTTAATGAGAGGGATACAAAAACATACATAGTACGAAGAGGTTTTTTTAAATTAAAAATACAAACAATAAAAGGTATTTAAAAAATAATTTGTATGGTTATAACCACAAACTCCATATCATTGCAAGCAGGTCATATAATGACATCAAAACTTTACATTTTTAAGTGTACAAAACTATACACTTTACAGAGCCAGGAATTTAATCTATACAAACTAAATTCTACGCCCAAACTAATTATTTCCCTTTTTCCTTTATTCTTTCACATTTGCTGTTCAGTCATGTATGTCAGTATATTTCAATCAATCATTCTTTTTTCCTCCTTCCTTTTCTGTTGGGTAAAGACCTTTCATTATGTGGCAACCATTAGTGCTTATCTGTGATCTAATAATAAAATAAAATACCGAGGGAGTGCAGTACAGACAGCAGGAGCTGGGAGTGCACTACAGACAGCAGGAGCTGGGAGAACAAATATTTAGTAGAGCAAATATGAGGTGGTTAGAGCTGATCACAGTTTTGCATGTGTCAAGACACTGCTTTTTTTCCAGATTGGCTGTGTTACAAAGTTTTTTATATTGATTAATTGAGAAGATTTTTTGAAATTATTTTATACCTTCAATATTAAAAAGGAAAAGAGCAAAACATTTTTGCAAGCCAACATATAATGAGCAGTTTCCAAAACCAGGTAACCTATACACATAGTTTTTATTTATTTATTTGCAGCACCAAAACCTATAAGTCATTCCGTATCCTCTGTCAATTTGCGATTTGGTGGTCGCTCTACTATGAAGTCTGTAGTTTGCAAGATGAATGCCATGTCAGATGCTGCTTCTTGTGGTTCAGAAGTCAAGAAATGGTGGACTAGGCAACTTACTGTGGAGAGTGATGAAAGTGGAGATGATCTTCTTGACATGTAAGGACAACGCAAGCAAAACTCAAAGCAACATCACAGATTACCTTTTATAATGGAAACTAACTTTTGCTCATTGTTACTAGGTTGTCTGTCTAAAGGATGCTTCATGTCAAGTGAGCAGGTCGAAATTCTGTTATTCAATAATATTGAGTTCAGAGTGAAATGCTGAATATAAATGATGTGACTAAAATGGTAAACATTTTTGATTGTTGACATTTGCCAGGTTCTTAGATAAAGCTGTCCATAGACATGAGATGGCAACATTCGCTTCCTTAGAACAATCAGTAAATAAACATGCAGAGTTATATCTGCTGAATATGCATGTTTATGCACCGAGTAGACCTTATTTCAAAAGAATAAAAGCAGTCATCTGGTAAAATCCATTTTAGGTAAAAAAAATTCTTCCCTTAAAATCAGGTCATTATTGATAAATTACCATATCCCAGTACAACCAGTATTGACATGATGGTCATCTTGGATTTTATGTATGAAAAGTGTTACCCATGGCCACTGGGTTGGCTTCCAACTGTCATTTCTGCATTATTAAAGTGAAATTTAGACATAATTCTGATTAGTCAATATTGGCTGCAAAAACTTTTATTGCTAGAATATTTTTCATAACTGGCCGCCTGGTATGACTTTATCAGCATATATTGCAAGACTCATCAGTAAAAACTATGTTTACAATCTCCAAATTATTACCTGTCATTCCTACACCATATCTTTACTGCAAGATATTCTCCTTAACTGTGATATACAGCCTTGTATAGTGGCCAAAAACCTGCCAGCATTGACTGTTGTAAATGTATTTATATCCAAAGTAATTGTGACACCCTATTGAATGGCACATTATGTTATATTGATTTAGATGTTAACGAATGTCTGTTACATAAAGTATGTAAGAGTTAAAGGGACATACCTCAGTTTATGACTTCAGCCGTTACTTGACTGTACAGTCTTTCTCCAAAAAATATATTCTTGTTAAAGTTTAAGGCTTCATTAACTCCTTAACACTATGAGAATGTGTATTAGTACAAATATGTTGTTGTTAATGTCACTCTAAGACATCATGCCAATGCATGTGCATTTTAGTGCACCACATCACACCATAATGCACTACTGTGCATTACGGTATGCTTAAAAAAATAAAAAAAAGTATCTTTTGCTCTAATGCAGTGCACATTAACACACAAGGTAATGCACATTAAAGCATTCACAGCACAAAGGTGTGAACTTGGTGTCAAAGTAAAAGACAAATCAAAGGGAATACTGTGGAATTATTTATGTAGTTTATTTTATATAATACAATGTATAACATTATAAACACAAATGCCTTTATATATGTGTACATGTGAAAGATACCTATTCTGTTTATTATAAATGTATATTGGTTGGATATGTCTATAAAAGAACACTTTCCTTGGAAAATATAGTGTATGCTGTGCTAGCAAACCTGCCCTTAATCTATGGGGGAAAAGTCACCACTTGGGTAACAAAACGACCTGAACACTAGGGGGTTCCAGGGGCGGATTGACCATTTGGAAATTCGGGCACTGCCCGAGGACCTGGAGTCAGTAGGGGACCCCATGAGTTGCCGCTGGTACCTTTTTCATAGGCTTTTTTGAGTTTGGGCAAGGACACAGGGGCCCCATGAGTTGTCAGTCCGCCCCTGGGGTAGTCATTTATTAAAGGCAAATAGACCATTTTCTTTACAAGGTAAGTTGCACTTTGCAAGGTAATTTTCCTAAGAGCTTAGTGAATGAGGGGAAGTTCTGCTGCTGACTACCATCATCCAATCATATGCAAGCAAAAATGCATTTTTGTTGTTTTCCTTGCATGTGATTGGATATACTTTGAAAAGTGAAAATTTGCCACAATAACTAAGCTCTGGGGGAAATTTCCTTGCAAAATGCAACCTCCTTTGCAAGATGGACAGCTTATTTGCCTTTTAATAAATCAACCTATATATGTGGTTTAGAGGAACTTATTCAGCAGTGAATACCTTTGTTAAGTCACTAACAAACAATACAGATGTTCTGAATTGGATGCAAATCATCTAGATTTGTAAAATGTAGCCATAAATGAACCAATATGACCAAATGCATAAAATATTTACTACTCATCTGCTGTTGTTAGGGAACCCTAAGGCTAGCCATAGATAGCAGATAGCTCACCCTCAGCAACTTATGGCTGTCTTCTGTTTTATCACCACAATGCTGGGATCTGCTGCACCAAATAGTTTATAACCTGACCAGTGCTTGCGCCATGAAGCGCTAAATTCCTTTTCTCAAAAGAAAAAGGATTGATCTATGCCTGGTTATGCAATCTTTAAACTGTAAGTTCACACAGTGTGTGAATGATTATCTCCCAGTTTAAATAATAATAAAAGGTCTAAATGAAAATATATTAAAAATGTATACAGTAGATGTTATGGGAAGGCACAATATAGTAAATTTCAGAGAGTATATACAGTACAACATGAATTTAAGTATTTTATAAGAAATATTTAATTATTTGTTTAAAAGACCGTGTATGCCTCTTCTGCCATAAAAACAAATTTTCTCTGCCTGCTAGCATTTTTCTCCTAATTGACACACGTGCAGCTCAGTGTACAATCTCAGCATGCCTTGGGTGCCAGGAGAAAGTAAGTTCTGAGCGCATGCATAGGAGTTATGTCATCTCTGGATGGCCACTTAACATGGCTGGAAATCTTGGACTTGGAAGAAAAAAAGGAGAAAAGAAGTTTTTAGATCGCATCGCTGGAGGGGAGCAGTGAGAGGTAAGTGTGCCATATTATGCAATTAAGCTATGCATACTTGCATATTATGGTATGAGCCCTAGGGGTCCCCTATGATGAAATTCAGATTTAAATAATTTGAACAATTATAATCTACTTGTATGTGAAAGGTTCAATGAGATCAGAATAGTGCAGATATTTCTAGTTAAATTTCTGTATTTTCCATAGCACAGATTAAATTGCATTGAATTCCAATTTTTAAAGCATATCTAAACTAAACTAAAAGGAAAAATCATTGCTAGGAGGTAGGGATGTAAAAAAAATATATTTTCCTCTGTTCCCTCGCGATTGTAAATTTTCAGTGTACACTGATAGTACTGCACACTGTGCAGTGTACCTTTCAGGCTCATTACCATCATCTGTAAGAAGTGAATGCCTGGTAACCTGGAAATAGTGATGGCTTGAATTTAGGACAGAGTAGGAGACAGAGCCTGCATGACACAGCGCTGGAGAATCACGCACTTAAAATGTAAGTGTGTCATAGGACTAATGCACACTGTTCATAAAAATACTGCTTATACAGGCTTATACAGGCTTTTAGCATTTTTTTCTTCAGCCTATATAAGCAACTCTATGTTAGCCTATTTGTCCATCCACATTGTGGCAAAAAGCCACACAGTGGATTAATTCCACTTAATGTACCAAAAAAAAGGGAAAAGCAAAATCTTACATACAATAGAAAGTTATGCCCGCATTCTATTTGTGACCAATATGTGAGCACGGAATGGTTCAGCATGGGAAAAGTCATTTCTGCTTGTTCCTGTGACTGCCTTGGTATTAAATATTTTGATTACCTTCCCTGCAATATTATAATGTTGATGTGCCTGTCATTATAGTACTAATCCAATTTACAAATATTAGAAATAAGTATTTTTAATGTATTATTTTATGTTTTATTATTATACCTTTTTGTTTATTTTTTTATGGAAGAACTTTTATCCAATAATACAGCTTGGCATTATTCTTCTAGTTTTCACTATGGGGATTAAAGATGATATTTGAGGAGCACTAAATTCAGTAAAGTTAATCTTGTCACATAATCAGCCTAGTCATACTCAACAAATAAGTAAACAAAGCTGCCGAGTGCAGGATTAGTGAAACATATTGCCAAATATCTCTCTAAATAACAACGTTCATTAGTCTCCACTTCAGCTTAATGTCAGATAAATTGAGGGTTTGTTTCTTTTCCTAAATTAGTTTACAGTTCTAATAAATTCAAACTCTCGCAAGACAAAGAATATCAGAAGCATTAAAAGTAAAATCTTTGAAGTGTTGACATTGTATATAGAAAAAGAAATTAATTGGATACAATAAGAATAGCAAATTAATGAAATAAAAATGGTAAAATTACATTATGGTAAATGGTTTTTTTGCTCATTTGCATTTGATTTTAAGGCTTCTGATTGAGTTAAAAAGGCAGAGCGCTGCAGCCACCTACTTTATTCCAAAAGTTGTTATAATGATAAAACGGTTTACTTATTGGTAGTGGTGATGATGAGATAGAGCAAGACCATACCAAAATCTCTATGCTGGTAGAGAGATTTAACACTATGAACAGAATAGTAACCTTATATGCATTAGATTCAATAGTTACTAATTTTAATCACTGTTATGTTTGAAATGCGCTCTGTGCAGAATTTTAGATAGATTTTCTTTGATGCAACCTCTCTATATAGATGGTTTCTGTGCATAAACTTCCATTATAGGCAAAATGGGGCAAAAATGGCAACTTGTAATTTTCATATGAGATTATTAAATTCATTTGACATTGCACAATACATTAAACTGTTATTTAAAGCAACTGCATTTTACCTAAATAACTATCAATTTTGCTACCATTTTGACAAGCAAAGTCCATTCTGGTAATATTAAAAAGTGCCTGCCTCTTATGGCCAGTGAAACAGCCTATCCTAGTGATTTTGCTGGAGGCAGGAGGTAGCCAGCAACCTTCAAAGCTAAAAGGAATTGTGGGAGCTTTGCCCATCAGAATGGCACATGATTCAGCCACAGTGGCAGAGAGCTAAGGGACTGCTGCAGATTTCAGTAGGCACTTCTAGGTGCCTGTACATTATATTTGAGAGCAATATAATTTTTATTTAAAAACTTAACTGTAGGTTCTCCTTCAAAGGCCCGCCCTTTGAGATCCCCTCAGTGGTATTTTATTCCTTTTGTTTAATGTCTTCTGGATGGTCAGAAGCTGAGGTAAGCTAGGTCTTCTTCCTTCTAATTTATCTCCAAGTGGTAGGCAGTTATGGATAATGTAGGGAATGGTATTGATGTGGTGACATCAGTGCATAAATTTACTGTGAGTGCAGGGTGCCATGCTCATGGGACAGGGCCATTACATTATTTTTCTCAGTTGTTTGGGTTTAGTGATGCTGGGCGTCATTTAACCCTAAAGACTGAGAGTAGCTTGTGGTCGAAAAGAGGTAGCGAGAGAGACAATTTAGGATTGAAGGCAAAGGACATTTACAAAAAAATTAAGCTATATTGGCTCTTTGACAGGCCATTAATTAAACCAACTATAGTAGATTTATCCTTAAAACAGTCATTTTATAGGTGGACATTACCTTTTATGTTCTACATACTCAATTTAAAGATTCTGGATTCCCAGGGTGGCTTACCTGGTATCCAGTTTATTCCATGTTCCTAAAGTGTGTGTGCATTGTAAATGCACGGGGAAGACCCCATGTCCAAATTATACCAACACCATACATAAGTAAACTGTGGAGTATAGGATCTTCTGAGGTCACTCCAACCATACTTGAAGATTGTTTGGTCAATTTAGCCCAGTCAAATATTTTGCACATGTAGCCCAGTCAAATATTTTGCACAAAGGGTTTTAAGGCCAGCAGATTTTGAAATAACAAAAGATAAAACCAGAAATATTTTTCTCAAAAAGTTTATCATGGGGCATTCCTTTGAAATAAATATTTTTTTGTATTAAACATTTCCTTTATTTTACTTTATGTAGATAATAAATTATATATGAGCTTTAACACTGTATATAAAACTTTAAAATGTATTTGATATGTTTCTGTTTAAAAATATCTTTAACGGAACTTGAACAACTGTGAGTAAATTTACCGCAATGTCTGTCTTTTATTATTTTTAATTTTGTATGTTTTGTTGAATAATTTCAGTGCTGTTGTAATTTTAAACATTAAGTAGAATGTTGTTTGTGCATCAACCAGTTATGTAAAATACGTGTTTGGCCATGCCTTCCCACTGTTTCAACTTTGGGCCTGGCTGTATTTTACTTGTCAGTCATTGGCCTCAATTGTGTTGGTCTAGTTTGCAAATAAAATGACAAGATAGTCCTTTTGGGTTTGTATTTTGTAAACACATAGGTGTCATTTGGAACAGGTGAGCACAATGTAATTACAGGTGTCTGATTTTACTCTTGAGTCTGACAATGAGGCATGATTACAGTTGTTGTACCCTGTGTGACATCTGTCTGAGAATTTTTATCAAAATATGATTGCTGCTACTATACAGTTCAACCTCGAGGGTAAAAGTACAGACCTATAGACAGTAGTGAAGGGGTTGAGCCTTGCCACAGCATCTTTCTCTGCTTCCAGCCTCCAAAACTCTTACCTAAATCCACAGTTGCACCCTTTTTACTACTAAATGCAAAGAATGATGTTTGGTTTAGTCAACAATAGATTGTTGGTCCTATGGCAAGGAGCACTTAAAACAAAATTACATATGTTTATTTAGTGCATGCCAAATGTTGGAAATGACACTCAGCGAGTTTTTCTTTTGTACATGTAAATCACAATTTTCTCATTTTATGATGCATAAGAGAGTTGTATCTCAGGCAGTGTTTCATCAGGGTTACTGAATATGTTACCATGGTGAGTACAATTTGTTGTTTCCGGTAAGTGGAAGTGAATGTAACTCTTTCTACATTTAAGTAATTATTGGTAAACACTGTATTTCTTAAATGATCTACCAATAAACGAATACATTACAAACAATGATTGGGATTTTTTTTTTCATTTAGTGGATTTATTTAAAAAATTAGGTTTCTGAAACCCACAACTGTCTACATGTGCATTGGCAGCCTTTAAATAATTGACTAATTTAAATGCTTACATCTGCTAATAAAAAGGGAGGGGTGTGATCATTCTCTGAGTCATTCTGCAGTCTTTGTAATCTTTTCTCCTTTGAAATTCAGGTATATTTTTACCATAAATACAGTTGAAAAATCCCATACAGAGTTCCTGCTCTTGTATCTTGTATAGAGCTCCATGTCTACTGGCTGCAAGTGGTAAATATAAAATAGTCACATATTTCACTAACTTGAAAGTAATTAAACTATTTTTTTTAAATAATGCATTTTTGATGAAGAAAATCATGAATAAAGAACAGAATATATAATAGATGCATTGCCTTTAAAGGAATATCAGCCTTGACAGTGGATCAAACCTGACACTGTGACAGATCATTCCTATTAAACATCATAGCAGAATTCAAGGTCACATATTAACTCTTCTGAGAGTAATATAGCCCGTCATTCCGTTGCAGTTTATGGTTTTAGCATTTGCCAGGATAAAAGCTTAGTCTAAAGCATACCCCCTACATATAAACTGATCTCTAGATTACAATAGAAATTACCACCTTTGTATACTTATGTTCTGATGTGATAACTGAAAATAACTTCCATTAGCGCTACAAAAACTCCTGCTGGCACCAAATTAGTTTCATTTGATACCAACCGAGAAAAATATTGGCATCTGGGCTGTTTTTTGTTCACGGCTATTTATAGCTAGCCTGAATCCATACTCTGTTGTTAGAAAACTGGAATGCTCCAAATTCTTCCACCTATTCTCACCTTCATTGTTTTCTGCCATTTTTAAACCCAGTCCCTTTAAAGACACATTGGTAAATCTGCTTTCCTATTCCCTTTGCATATCCCCTGCAGGGCTAACATAAATGCACGTGTCATTCTTTGTACTTGGCTATAAATGTATTATATCATTTTGTATTCTATGGAAAAGCCCCAATAGGTTTTATAGGCTTGTAAATTTCAAGAAATAGAATTGGTTTCCCACTGGTTTGGCTGAAGTGTCTACACATGGAGCAATATAGAAAATATCTGTGTTACACAATAAGCTGGAGATCAATGTTTTGTCTTTTTTTTTTTTTTGCTTTTAGTGCTGACAATTGAAGTCAAAGGTAGAAACATAGTATGTATATTAACATAACACATTACCCATATGAGAGCTCCCGGGAAACCATCCATTATAATATACTGCACCAAAATTGATACTTTTCATTATACACAATGCCTACTGCTTGAAGACCATAGCTAAAGATTCACAGTAAAATGGGAACAGATTAGGAACGAATTACACTTGTCATGAAGGAAAAAGAATTCTTAGTAGTTAATTACAGTAGTTGTATTATGATCTTATTGTAGAAAAGGAATGCTTCTCTGTTAAAAAATGCAATATGTCCTTAATAGGCATTCATTCACTCATAATTGTATACAAAAAAGGAAAGCAATATATTAATGTACTATCTTCACAAAAAGAATGGGACAGCGATGGTATATTATAATGTTAATTTGATATCTTGTTTATTTTGTAATATGCAGAACATAACAAATACTCTTATCCAACAAGATATATTAGACAAATGGAGGCATCAGCTGCATTATGGATATGTTCTTATTATGTCCCTTAGTATGTAAAATATGTGAGAAAGGAAAATTTGGAGTGACCAGTAAAAAAAACTGTTTATATTTTCCAAGCCCTCATCTGAAAATAGAAGCTGTAGCTGGAACATAGCTTCTATGAACAATGTATAAGGTTTCTTAAGCAGCCACCTTAGGGTGCTAGGATGGGGGGAAATCTGAATGCCTAGCCACTTGCTGGAGATTTGGATTTTCAAAATACTTATAATCCGTTCTCTAATGCTGGGCCCTCTCTCCTACCGGGTGCAGCATGGTAGTTTTAGTTTGCCTTGTTTGCCAGCTGCCCGTAGCCAGTGAGGGGATACAGGAAATGCATAGCCCCACCCGCTCATTACACACTGCCATTTAATGGCAGTTCAGCACAGCTCAAATTCTCAATGCTGTGTGATGTCATTCATGCTGCTCCACATCACATTATGGATAGACCTAGGTGTTCTAAATCCAGATTAGTTCCTAGAGGAAATTCTTGGAGGAACAATTCCTGGTCCCTGCATGGGGATACTTGCAGGAATCTGGCAATAAGTTGCTGTCTAAGCGCTGGATCCTTAAAGGAGATGTATAGCCAAAGCATTTTTGGCTATATTTCTCCTATAGATGAAAGGTGTACAGTTAGTTCCACACTCCTGTGAGCCAATTTCAGCCAACAGCAACTGAAGCCTCATGTTGCCTGACACCACAGAGCCTATTCATGCTCTGGAAAGATCCCAACTATATGGGAAGAGGGATGAAGACTGAGCTGACTCTGCTAAGACTATAGTCCTTATGCAATGGAGTTTTTATGCAGGATTAGGGGGGATAGTAATGGTAGTGTAGCACCCTCATAGACAGATGTTAAGCTAAGTGAATTCAGTTTTTTAGCCCTCCTGTAATCAGTGGATCTGCTTTTAATTACTCTGGTCTGCTCTGCGTTTTACAGGCTATGAGTTTGATGAGGTTTTTAGAAGATACCAGTTACACTTTTTTTTTGCATCTCAGTGCTGCTAATCAACTTCAGCCTCTTTGCAGCTGCTTTCTGTCTACATACATGTACTCCAGTGATGGCTGCATATCATTACTCAGGGCTTCCTGATAGTGACAACAGCTGTTTGTAGTCTTTATTAGAAACACAAATGGCAGGGTTATAATGCAGATGAGCACTTAGAATAAGTAAAATAAGGTCAGAGTGTTGTCATCTTAGAACAGGACCTGCTTGCGCAAGGACCTTCCTTGCAGGGTCACTAGAAATTATTTTAATGAAAGCTGCAAATGTACCAATAATGAAAATTAGTTTGGATATTACTGTACATTGACTGTATACAAATGTTATGCTATTTTAGAGATATGGGTGGCTGTGTGACAGGTAGACTGCTTATGGGTGGCTGTGATGGGTAGACTGCTGATGTTGGCAATGATATCTGCTGTGCAATGGGTACACTACTTATGTGCACTGATGGGTGATGTGCAACAGGTACACTGCTGATGGGCAATGGGCATCAGGTACACTGCTGATGGGCACTGATGTACAAAAGGTACACTGCTGATGGGCGGTGTGTGACAGGTACCCTTTATTCTGGGGTGGTGTGCACATTAATGATAGTTAGATCTGTAAATCATGGTTCCCAGTCTTTCTTCTCCTCACATAGGATCTGTGTGTGAAGAGAAGAAGCTGGTAACAGTGAGTAACCGCTCTTTCTTTACATTTGTGATCGGCTGTGATTGGACACAGCAACCATGTGGTAAAGAGCCGCTGTCATTGGCTCTTTACCACGATCGGTGATGCGCTGTATCTGAGGGACACAGCTCACCACCAATCGCTAAGCTGCGTGCCCCAAATCTGGAAAGACAACATATGAGATCCTCCAAAATGAGAACAGTCCCACCTAGCTGTCATCCTACTATAGGTCGGACTGAAACCGGTAAAGGGAAGTTTAAGGGACTGTTTTTCCGCTCTGGATGAATGCCAGTCACTGCTGGGACACTTAGGAAACAGCTGTAAAATACAGAATACATATGTGTTGTAAAAATGGATGTAAAATTTAAAAAAAACTACCATGAAACAGCATGAGAAGAATTGTCTTAGACAATTATGCTTGAAAAATTTGAAGGGAAATGAAGAAGCAACACTCAGCAATAAGGTGGATGGATATAAGTAGAGATGAGCGAATCGAACCAGGCGAAGTGGAATTCGATACGAATTTCAGGAAAAATTCGATTTGCGTCGAATCCGAATATTTGCCTACTTCGGGTGCGCGAATCGGATTTTTCCCGATCAGCCGGCAAAAGTGTCCCTGCAGAGAGCTCTGCTATTTCTGACAGTTCTCTGACAGTTCCTTCACATGTACAGCGGTTGAAACATTGTATCTATTTGTTTCCATTTAGGATACAGATGTTTTTATTCGGAAACAGATGTTTCAACCGCTGTAAATGTGAAGGAGCTGTCAGAGAACTGTCAGAAATAGAGGAACTCTGCAGATACACTTTTTGCCGGTTTGGAATTATTCTTATTTTCATCCTACTTCTTCTTCTTCTTCTTCCTCTTCATCCTCATCCTCATCCTCTTCTTCTTCTTCTGAGGATGAGGATGAAGAAGAAGAAGAAGTAGGATGAAAATAAGAATAATTCCAAGCCGGCAAAAAGTGTATCTGCAGAGCTCCTCTATTCTGCAGATACACTTAGAGGAGCTCTGCAGATACACTTTTTGCCGGCTTGGAATTAATCTTATTTTCATCCTACTTCTTCTTCTTCTTCATCCTCATCCTCAGAAGAAGAAGAAGAGGATGAGGATGATGATGAAGAAGAAGAAGAAGAAGAAGTAGGATGAAAGTAGGAATAATTTCAAGCCGGCAAAAAGTGTATCTGCAGAGCTCCTCTAAGTGTATCTGCAGAATAGAGGAGCTCTGCAGATACACTTTTTGCCGGCTTGGAATTCTTCTTATTTTCATCCTACTTCTTCTTCTTCTTCTTCCTCTTCATCCTCATCCTCATCCTCTTCTTCTGAGGATGAGGATGAAGAAGAAGAAGAAGAAGAAGTAGGATGAAAATAAGAATAATTCCAAGCCGGCAAAAAGTGTATCTGCAGAGCTCCTCTATTCTGCAGATACACTTAGAGGAGCTCTGCAGATACACTTTTTGCCGGCTTGGAATTATTCTTATTTTCATCCTACTTCTTCTTCTTCATCCTCATCCTCATCCTCAGAAGAAGAAGAGGATGAGGATGAAGAAGAAGAAGAAGTAGGATGAAAATAAGAATAATTCCAAGCCGGCAAAAAGTGTATCTGCAGAGCTCCTCTAAGTGTATCTGCAGAATAGAGGAGCTCTGCAGATACACTTTTTGCCGGCTTGGAATTCTTCTTATTTTCATCCTACTTCTTCTTCTTCTTCTTCCTCTTCATCCTCATCCTCATCCTCTTCTTCTTCTTCTGAGGATGAGGATGAAGAAGAAGAAGAAGTAGGATGAAAATAAGAATAATTCCAAGCCGGCAAAAAGTGTATCTGCAGAGCTCCTCTATTCTGCAGATACACTTAGAGGAGCTCTGCAGATACACTTTTTGCCGGCTTGGAATTATTCTTATTTTCATCCTACTTCTTCTTCTTCATCCTCATCCTCAGAAGAAGAGGATGAGGATGAGGATGAGGATGAAGAAGAAGAAGAAGAAGTAGGATGAAAATAAGAATAATTCCAAGCCGGCAAAAAGTGTATCTGCAGAGCTCTGCTAAGTGTATCTGCAGAGCTCCGCTATTTCTGACAGTTCTGTGACATTCACTCCATACAGCGGTTGAAACATTGTATCTATTTGTTTCCATTTATGGAAACAAATAGATACAATGTTTCAACCGCTGTATGGAGTGAATGTTGTTGAAACCGCTGTATGGAGTGAATGTCACAGAACTGTCAGAAATAGGCTATTTCTGACAGTTCTGTGACATTCACTCCATACAGAGGTTGAAACATTGTATCTATTTGTTTCCATAAATGGAACCATTTATGGAAACAAATAGATACAATGTTTCAACCGCTGTATGGAGGGAATGTCACAGAACTGTCAGAAATAGCGGAGCTCTGCAGATACACTTAGTGGAGCTCTGCAGATACACTTTTTGCCGGCTTGGAATTCTTCTTATTTTCATCCTACTTCTTCTTCTTCTTCATCCTCATCCTCAGAAGAAGAAGAAGAGGATGAGGATGAAGAAGAAGAAGAAGAAGAAGAAGAAGAAGTAGGATGAAAATAAGAAGAATTCCAAGCCGGCAAAAAGTGTATCTGCAGAGCTCCGCTAAGTGTATCTGCAGAGCTCCGCTAAGAAATAGCGGAGCTCTGCAGATACACTTTTTGCCGGCTTGGAATTCTCCTTCTTCTCATCTTTCTTCTTCTTCTCATCCTTCTTCTTCTTCTCATCCTTCTCCTTCTTCTCATCCTTCTCCTTCTTCTCATCCTTCTTCTTCTTCTCATCCTTCTCCTTCTTCTCATCCTTCTTCTTCTCATCCTTCTCCTTCTTCTCATCCTTCTTCTCATCCTTCTCCTTCTTCTCATCCTTCTTCTCATCCTTCTTCTCATCCTTCTCCTTCTTCTCATCCTTCTCCTTCTTCTCATCCTTCTCCTTCTCCTTCTTCTCATCCTTCTCCTTCTTCTCATCCTTCTCCTTCTTCTCATCCTTCTCCTTCTCCTTCTTCTCATCCTTCTCATCCTTCTCCTTCTCCTTCTTCTCATCCTTCTCCTTCTTCTCATCCTTCTCCTTCTCCTTCTTCTCATCCTTCTCCTTCTTCTCATCCTTCTTCTCATCCTTCTCCTTCTTCTCATCCTTCTTCTCATCCTTCTCCTTCTTCTCATCCTTCTTCTCATCCTTCTCCTTCTTCTCATCCTTCTCCTTCTTCTCATCCTTCTTCTCATCCTTCTCCTTCTTCTCATCCTTCTTCTCATCCTTCTTCTCATCCTTCTCCTTCTTCTCATCCTTCTTCTCATCCTTCTGCTTCTTCTCATCCTTCTCCTTCTTCTCATCCTTCTCCTTCTTCTCATCCTTCTCCTTCTTCTCATCCTTCTCCTTCTTCTCCTTCTCCTTCTTCTCATCCTTCTTCTCATCCTTCTCCTTCTTCTCATCCTTCTTCTCATCCTTCTCCTTCTTCTCATCCTTCTTCTCATCCTTCTTCTCATCCTTCTTCTCATCCTTCTCCTTCTTCTCATCCTTCTTCTCATCCTTCTCCTTCTTCTCATCCTTCTCCTTCTCCTTCTTCTCATCCTTCTCCTTCTTCTCATCCTTCTTCTTCTCCTTCTTCTCATCCTTCTCCTTCTCCTTCTTCTCATCCTTCTCCTTCTCCTTCTTCTCATCCTTCTCCTTCTCCATCTTCTCATCCTTCTCCTTCTTCTCATCCTTCTCCTTCTCCTTCTTCTCATCCTTCTCCTTCTTCTTATCCTTCTCCTTCTCCTTCTTCTCATCCTTCTCCTTCTCCTTCTTCTCATCCTTCTCCTTCTCCTTCTTCTCATCCTTCTCCTTCTCCTTCTTCTCATCCTTCTCCTTCTCCTTCTTCTCATCCTTCTCCTTCTCCTTCTCCTTCTCCTTCTCCTTCCTCATCTCCAAGGGCATTTAAATTAAAGGTACAGTGTTCTGCACTAATTTAAAGGCTCTCTGAAGCCTAGAAACCCTTTTTATAAGTTAACTTCGTAGCGAATTAATTCGCATCGAATCGAATTTCTTCCTGAAATTCGGCGAATCGGCCGAATCGAATTTTTGAATAATTCGCTCATCTCTAGATATAAGCACAGAAGCTGTCAACATGCCATGAACATGCCAAGATCAAACTGAAGACTGTTTATCCTGGAAAAACACTATCCATGTGGTCACCAGGAGGCCACATGGACTTGAAGACACTAAATATTTGAATAAAATACCAAGCCATCAATTATAATCTGGAGGGGAAATAAGAACACTCTGCATAGAAAACTTAAATATGCTTCACAATTTATCAGTGCAACAAGCTATAGGTTAGAATCCCAAAAGAGATCCCTGGATATATTATTTAAGCCATTTTTAAATTTATTTTGTTTTGGCAATCATATCTTATTTGGATGCTGTGTTAAAGTCAACCTGGAAGTTATGGTTCAAGAGAAATTGTGTACTGATTCTTGGGGCCCTACCATACAAAGAGGACTTGTAGTATAACCAGTATATTTGAGTCATCACATCCAGTTGACTCTATCTTCAAAAAGAACAGCTTTTACAACTGAAATACTCAAATTGCCTCAGAGTGTTCTTTCCCACTTTTGTTTGAGCAATACACAGTAATGCAGTATACCTGTTCAATACACAACAAACCCTGTTGATCACATCAGAACTCACACCAAGTTAGGGGAGAGCTACAGGAAGGGGCCTACTTACCACAAGGCAAACAAAGCATTTGCCTAGGGTGGCAGTGGCATTTTTCAGGGGGGCAGCACCGCCCCCCAAAAGAAGGGATGGAAGAAAAAACACACGCAGCATGGGGACCAGGTGGGATCTGACAGAGGCTGCAGGCTGCTTGATGGTGTATGCAGAGCCTGACTCTTGTTCCCGGGGATGTCCAGAGCTGTGAAGGTGAGTGTCTTCTCCCTCATCAGAGTGTGGGGGGGGGGGTGCCAGTGTGTATGGGGCAGTGGTAGTGGAAGGTTCTCTCAGCGTAGGGGGGGATCTGTTGTTGGTCAATGTCAGGCTCTTATCATGGGGGAGGGGGGTGTTTGTCAGTGTTTGTCTCTCCGTAGGGGGGAGCTGATTTTTTTGTTGCCTAGGGCAGCACGAAACCTAAATACACCACTGGCTACAGGTTCTGGTCTGGCCCTGAAATGCAATGAAATAGAAATAAGATATACCTGCTCAAATCCCAATAGCGTGTACATGTATATAAATCATTGGGTGCTAAAGAGGGATGAACCCTCTGCACTGCTATATTTCTTTTCTATCAAACATTGAAATGAAAAAACAGGGACCATTGGTTCACAAATATTGAAATACATGTTTAAGCTGGTCAAATGCATTTGCATTTTGCAGGACAGGTTGGCCAATGCTTAAAAAGTTCTTAGGCTGATCCCTTCACCTATTGGACTCATCTGTTCTCCATGTGGAGATATCATCTTTCGGTGGCTTCAGCCTTCTACAGCTGTTCTGCCCCAGTCTACACTGAAAGACAATTCTGTGTAAAAAACCTATGCAAACTTTTAAAGATATTTTGCAAAACTAAGAGAGTTTGGAAAATTCCATCAAGCCAGTGATTTGTGTCTACCATCAAAATAGGAATGATTAATCTCCAGATTTCTTCCATCCCTCAGGCGGGATTTTTCAGTTACACTATAAATACTCTCAGCATTAACCTGCTCCTTTGACAAGGAATTATCTGATTAAGTATTTCTTCATGTTGTATTGCTAGTAAATTGCATTGCAGTATTGCAAAGAAAGTGTCAGATGTGATAATGATCGTTTTCCAGAGCAATACCTATGGTACTTTGTTTATGCCTTCATTTTCTTAATAAACCCTGGTATTGTGAAATACCATTTTCAGACAGTGCTTTTATGTTATCAACTTTCAGCTTGCCTTTGTATCCCATTGTGGCCAGAATGATTTTACAAATGTAAGACAGTAAAATCAAAACAGGTCTATATAATTAACAAACCATAATCCTCATAACATATTTTATTTACATACTTCAATGGTTAAAGCTCTGCGTAGGAGGATTTATTGATTCTGACAGACATTATTTACTAATGCATTTGCTGGCATGCAAAATATATCATTAGGTTAATTACAGTACAAACTACAGGAATGCTTCAGCTTGCAAACAAGCCTACTTGTCATATGCAAAATGGGGCTTGTTTTGTGTGCCAATTAATTTTGCACCTGGCTCAAGAAAATGTCTCCGTCTCTAAACTGCAAAATAACTCGTCTGAGTGGCACATGTTTATTTAAATAGATCTCACATGCAGCCATGAGCAAATACAAAAAAGTTTCAAAGTACAGTTCTGGGAACATCATATTGTAACACGGTAGGGATAGCAAATGTGCACTCATGTGACTACAACAAATTGCCACAAATGTATGACCAAACTGTTATTGCAGAATAGCAGTAAAATGGAATTTTTTTTAAACAATCACATTTCTTTTTTTTGTTTTACTATTCTTGCCACCGTTGGGTTTTTGTGGTTAAATTTTCTTTGGGGGAAAGTGTGTAGAGAATGATATGAGGAGATAGCATGACATATAAAACCATGTATGCTTTCTCTTGTTTACAGGATAACTAAACCAAAGAAAAAATTAATATATTGAAGCTTACCAGTCTTAGATGTAATGGATGGCCCAGTTAACTCTGTATGTGTGGAGAGGCGCAGTAGGATGTTCCACAGCGAACAAAACTCCCCACAGCAGCTGACACAAGAGATAGCACCTGTAGCGGAACAGAAGCAAACATCTTAGACCCCACAGCAGCTGACAGAGGAGATAATTAGGCCATGTTCTCTTCTCTCTTGCAGTGGCAACAGGCTCTCTCTCCCTAGCACCAGACACACTCAGCGACTCTTTGGCATAGCCAAAGGTAGGATACCTCCAGAGGCAGGGAGCAAGCCAGCATTTACCCCAAAGCTGAGTCCATGGCTACAGTGGGGAGTCTTGAACAGAAATTGGGTACCAGTCACTTTTAGACTTTCTCAGAATTTTAATGTCAAACTGAGGGGGAGGAGGTAGAGGGAGAGAGGGTTAGGGGTCCCAGATACCACAGCAGATCACTTACAGACTCTTCAGGTCCAGGACAAGGTCCAGCTTGAAAGTGTCAGACCCTTTAAACCGACCCGGCAACACTGCAAGGGCAAGAGATTCTGGTGCATCCTCCAAGCGAGTCACCAGGACCTTCTGAGAGACCAGTCTTCTTCCTGGCTCTTTCTAGCAAGGGGACCTCCCCTGGATCTTCCCACCTTGGCTTGGCTTCCTTCACTCTGGGCAGGACAGCCTCAAGACCATCTCAGCATAGATAGGCCCCAAATAGGCTTCTAGACCTAATCACAGAGCTGTCTCTAGCAGTACCTGCTCAGGGCTCAGTCTTAAGGCAAGAGAGCAAGCAGGTGGCCTGTTCCAAATATATATCCCTCCCCAGCATGCACTGGTGGCCATGAACCACCTACTAGGCTGGCTGAAGGAACTATGACTATTAACCGGTTCTGCGCCGCTCTATAGCAGAAATACTGCTACAGGACGGCATGGGTGCACAAAATTATGTATATATACATGATTTCGCATTTCCTGGAAGGGGGCTCGCGTGCGCCCTACCAGCACAATCATTCATGGCCTCGGCTTTCAATCACCGGGTCCCGGCCGGTGATCCCTGCTGGTACCAATTGATCGCCGAGTATTACTGATGAGGGAGAGACCTATGTATAAACAACACAGATCTCTCTCCTATCAGCTCCTGCACACTGCTTTGTATGGCTTTGCATAGCTTTCTCCTAGATTGTAAGCTCGAAAGAGCAGGGCCCTCGAACCTCTTGTGTATCACATTGTATTGTTTTCATACTGTTGCATGTTCTGTCTCCCTTTGTAATGTACAGCGCTGAGCGAACTGTTGGCGCTTTATAAATACTGTATAATAATAATTAGCACTGATCACTGTATTGATGTCACTGGGGATGTCAGTGACACCAAGTCAGTTCCTCCCAGTGTCAGAATGCCCGCCGCAGTCCTGCCATAAGTCGCTGATCGCCGCTATTACTAGTAAAAAAAAAAATTCCCAGTTTGTATACCATCATTTGTAAACACTAAAACTTTCACGTAACCCAATTAATTTACAGGTATTGGGATTTTTTTTAGCAAAGACATGTAGCAGAATACATTTTGGCCTAAATTTATGACAATTCGATTTTCAAATTTTTTACTGGACTTATTTAATAGCAAAAAGTAAAAAATATAGTTTTTTTTTTTTAAATTGTTGGTCTTTTTTTGTTTTTAGTGCAAAAAATAACGCACAGGCGATCAAATACCACCAAAAGAAAGCTCTATTTGTGGGACAAAAAGGACGTAAATTTAATTTGGGTGCAGTGTTGCATGATCGTCAGTTCATGTCAATTGTCAGTTAAAGTAACGCAGTGCTGTAATGCAAAAAATTGTCTGGTCAGGAAGAGGGGTAAATCCTCTGGAGGGCAAGTGGTTAACAACGGTTTGTGAAATCTCATACTATGGCCTGTGGTCTCAGTGACACCTACTGGCAACAGTGAGAAATGCACAACCCAACTGAGCTTAGGGACCGCCCATATACAAACTGTGCAATCAGTTCGAGCTCCCTACAGCCCAGCTAAAGCTAAATTCACATAGTAGCCCCAGTTTAGAACCAGGGGGCTGCATATAGCACACTTTTACAGAGTATCCCATCTGCTATTCACTTGGTTTGAGAAGTGCTGAATTCAACACACAACAAAAGTATCCTGGGGGGGAGGAGCCTGAACATGGCAGCACAGGAGAGTGTGGAGTAAGCACTCACCATTAGCCTTTCCACCTATCCTCCCTAAAGTGTCTTAGAAGACCCTAAATAGCTGTGCTAGAGGGCGGCAGGAGACTAACCTGTATGGAAGGAGGGTCCCGGCGGTAATGTGGTGGTTTGTCTGGAGCGAGGTGACGAGGCTCCCGTTCCCCTGAGATCTGACAGCGGCAACGACGGAGGAAGCGTAGGGTTGCCAGGCTACGAAGAGAGGCGGCGTGACCACGTGGGTTGCCGTGGAGGAGTGCTGGGAGAAGGGGAAGCCGGCCGGCGTCCTAGGGAGCTGGTGAAACGCCGGATTTCGTTCCTAATCTGTCCCCAGGGGATTCGGGAGTAAAGGAAAAAAAAGAAAAAGGGACCCAAAGGAATCCCCCTAAAGAGAGGATACGGCCACAGGAGACCAGATAACAAAGGACTGCAAATGTGGAAGCCACTCCATAGAGGAGAGTGAGTGAGAGCATCTGGTCCTCTTATGTGATGGTATTTCTGACTGTGTTACAATTTACCGAATGGGATATTCAGTTTAAAAAGGAAGAAGGGGATTCCTAGAGAGGGTCTGAAGGTGTGGAAGAAAGAAGGTTGTTTCCTGGTTCTAGAAAAAGAAAAAAAAGTGAAAAAAAAAAAAAAGTACCATAAGCGACATGAAAGGCAAAAATATTAAGGGGTGTGGGCCCAAGAATTCCCAAACTGGTACGATTAAGAAGTACACGTCACAGGGGAATCTGACTCCAGAAAGAGCTCAGAGAATAAGTGAAAAGAGTGAACTGGAAATAAGTATGGATAATAGCTTGAGATCGTCCCTGGGAATGGTTAATAACAGTCAACAAACAATGGAAGGAATGGAGCTGAGGGAAACTGAAAAAGATTTGCAAATACCAAATAAAAAGGAAATGGCGGAGATGTTTAAAAACTTGGAAAAATCAATAAAGCAAGAGATGGGGATAATTCGGAAAGAAATGGGGCAGCTGTTAACTAGAGTGGAAGAAACAGAGGATAAAGTTAAAAATCATGCCCAAATCATTCCAAAATTAGAGAAATGGATAATAGATATCAGGAGAGAACAAAAAAAACTGCTTTATATGATGGAGGATCAAGAAAATAGGGAAAGGAGAAATAACCTTAGAATAAGAGGAGTCCCAGAGCTGTTACAGGGCGAGGATTTAAAGGAGACAACATGTAAAATTTTAGACTCCATAATGGATAGATCTGCGACGGAGATGTTTAAATTGGATGGAGTGTATAGGATAGGGAAGCTTCAACAAGAAAAAAGCTCAGAAAAATCAAGAGACATAATTGTTCAATTCCATAATTATGGAGATAAAGATAAGATATGGAAGAAGATTAAAGGAAGAGCAAATATTAAGTATGGAGGAAAAAATATCCAAATTTTCGCAGATTTAGCAGTCGAGACATTGAGAAGAAAGAGATCATTGAAACCCCTACTAGAATTATTGAAAAAGCATAATGTGCAATATAGATGGGGTCGCTCAGCTTGTTTAATCGGATGGAGGGATGGAGTCACAGCATTTCTAAGATATCCTGAAGATATGAAAGACTTCTGTGATAAATTTGAACTATAGCAAATAAAGATACCGGGATGGGAAGTGGAGGGGGGAGAGTCATGCGCTTTGGGAAAGGAGGAGTGGCAGCTAGTTTGAAGGGGAAATAGAGAGAATATAGATAGAGAGACACTGGGGAGGAGGGGGGGAAGGTGAGCGGTACATGGGCGGAGCAAAACCCCAAGGTTGGAATCAAAGGGGGGACTATTCCCACAAATGATTCATAGGCAAATAAGAGGCCTAATGGGAGGGAGGGGAGGGGATTGGAGTAGGGATGGGAGAGGGTTGGGATATGGGTGGGGAGGGTGTTGGGGGGGGGTAGAGGGAGGGGAGTAACAATCTGCGGGATAAGAGGAGACGCGAGAGGCATGGAAGAAGAAAGGAGTTAAGAGGGGTAGGGAAATATGGAAGAAGTCCAGTTTGTAACTTATGATATAAAGGGGTTGTGTAGTCCTGGGAAGAGATTTAGGTTGTTTAAAGAATTGCAACACAGAACATCTTCGGTGGTTTTCTTGCAGGAGACACACTTGGGGATTGAGTCAAATGTTAGGCTGAAGACTAGATATTTCCCGATATGGTATTATGCGGATTCACCAATTAAAAGAGCAAAAGGGGTAGCCATAGGCTTCGCAAAGAATATAAGGTTTGAGTTGGAGGAGAGAATAATGGATCCTGATGGAAGGTTCTTGTTTTTGAGGGGTAAATTGCAAGAAATCGAGTGTACAATAGCCAGCATATATTGCCCAAATAAGAAACCGGAAATATTTTTGAGGGGAGCATTGAAGAAGTTGATGGGTTTTAAAAGGGGCTGTCTGATAGTGGCTGGAGACTTTAATGTTTGTATGGACCAGCGGAGGGATACCACCTCTTCTATGAGGAAGGAGCAAAGCGGGTCCCTGAGATCATTAAGGAAATGGATACATGAATGTCAATTGGTGGATATATGGAGAATCAGGCATATGAAAGATAGAGACTATACTTTTTTCTCACACGTACATGAGACTTATTCTAGATTAGATTATATACTGGTAGAACATCGATTTATAGAGTCTGTGGTGGAAGTAAAAATTGAAGTAAGTTCTTTATCAGATCATGCCCCTGTTACAATGAAGTCAAGATGGGGCAAAGAGGAGAGCGGAGGCTTAGTCTGGATGCTGAATGAGGCACTCCTCCTGGATCAAGAGATCGATCGTAAGATCGAGATGGAAATTAAACGATTTTTTGAGGAGAATGATACAGAGGATGTGTCGGTTGCTACGGTGTGGGAGGCCCATAAGGCCTATATTAGAGGACTACTTATTGCAATAGGGGCAAAAAAGAAAAAAGAAAGGAGGGAAAAGATCAAAGGACTTCTAAGTGAAATATTCGATCTCGAACAGGCCCATAAAAGGAAAATATCTAAGGAGATAATGCAGAAAATAATAAAAAAGAAAGAAGAATTAGAGAATGTGATGGAAGAGGAAAAAAGAAGAGTCTTTAATAAAGTAATAAGTGAAAGGTATAGATGGGGAGATAGGCCGGGAAAGTATTTAATGAGAGCCCTAAGGAAAAAGAAAAATAGGAGTTATATAGAAAAAAAAAGAAACCCCAAGGGTGAACTGGTTCACTCAACTTAAGAAATTGCTAGAGTATTCAAGGAATATTATAGTAAGCTGTATAATATCATACCTCAGGATACTTTAAATAAAGCTGAAATAGTAAACAGAGAAAAAAGAAGAACATACTTAAAAAATGCAGGTCTATTAAAATTGAGTGAAGTACAATTGAACTCCCTAGAATCAGAAATTACGCTAGAGGAAATAAAAACAGCATTAAAAAGCCCGGGGCCACATGGGTATACTGTAAAATATTATAAAAAGTATAAAGAGTTGCTAATACCCAAACTGAAGATATACATGAATGCCCTGGGAGGTGAGTTGGAAATGAGCGGAGAATCTCTGCAAGCTAATATAGTACTAATTCATAAGGAAGATAAGGATCCCTCTCAGTGTGCAAGTTATAGACCAATTGCACTGTTGAATGTAGATACTAAATTGTACGCAAACGTTTTGGCAAATAGGTTGAAGGATTTGATGCCGGACTGGATACATGGGGACCAGATGGGTTTTGTCCCGGGGAGAGAGGGTAGAGACAACGGTATGAGATCATTGGTTCTCATTCAGGAAGGTAGAAAAGGGAAAACCCCGGTGGTGCTAATGTCAATTGACGCAGAGAAAGCATTTGATAGAGTGAACTGGGGATTTATGATGGACACCTTGGAGGCGCTAGGGTTGGGAGATAGAATGAGAAAGTGGATTGGAAAGTTATATAGTGGACCTACAGCAGCTATCATGGTTAACGGAGGAAGGTCGGAGCTTTTCAGGATGTCAAATGGAACAAGACAGGGATGCCCATTGTCCCCATTGTTATATGTGCTGGCGTTGGAACCATTATTATCTACACTAAGGAAGAACATAGATATAAAGGGAATATGGGTAGGAGATAGAGAACATAAGGTGGCTGCCTATGCGGATTATTTGTTGTTCTATGTTGGAAATCCTAGGATATCACTTCCAAATCTAATGAAGACACTGAAAAAATATGGGGAATTATCAAAATTAAAAATTAACCCGACAAAAACTGAAATCTTAAATATAAATCTTAAAAACAGTGAAAAAGAAAAAATACAAGAGGATTTCCCCTTTGGAGAGAAAAAGAATAAAAGTATCTAGGGGTAAAAATGTCCGCCTCAATTAAAAACATGTATAAATCCAATTATATTTCATTATTAAATGAGATTAAAGAAGAATTAAAGAGATTGGGAAGTGGAAATCCGTCTTGGATATGTCGCATAAATCTGATAAAAATGGTAATTGTGCCTAAAATTTTATATAAATTTCAAATGATCTCAATCAAAATTCCAGAGGCATATTTTAAAGAACTTAAAAAAATGATAATGAGATATATATGGAGGAACAAAAAACCTAGAATATGTTATGAGGTGCTGACTAGAAATAAAGAGAGAGGTGGTTTAGGATTACCAGATTTTAAGAGATACTATAAAGCTGTAATAATTGGGAGAATTTTTGACTGGAAAAGGGAAAAGTTGGGTCAAAATCGAAAACACTGAGTGGAACAAATTTAAGTAGGATCATATGGGTGCCTGCACAATATAGCGGATTAGATGTTAAGTCGGTACACTACAAACGTTTTAAGAGTATGGGAAATATAGACAAGAGGGTTGGGTTTTTAATTCACAGTTAATGTCACTAAGGAATACAGAATATTTTGCCCCGGGGAGAGAAGACATCACAGGGAAATGGATTATAAAGCAGGATGCGCAATTGAGAGACATAATGGTGGGGGAGGAATTGGGATCATATAATGAGTTGGTAAAGAAAAAAGGAGAAGTTTTCAATAGAATGGATGAGATACGATATCACCAACTGAAGCATTTTGTTGGGAGCCTCCCGAAGCCTTTGAGAGCTAGAAAGGATTGGAACCCATTTGAAAGGTCGTTGGAAGCACAGGGTGACGGGAAACATGGAGTCGCTAAAATATATAAGATTTTCACCGAGTTAGACACTAGCACAAAACCAATATATAGAGAAATGGGAAAGAGATTTGGGAAAGGAAATAGATGAGGAGATGCAGAGTAAAATATATAGATTAATTCACGAAAATATTAGTATGAGAGAGGTGGAATTAAATTATAAGTGTTTGATAAGATGGCAAATCACACCGAAAGTGGAGCACAAAATGAATGGGGAGATTTCACCAATGTGTTGGAGGGACTGTGGAGAGATAGGCACGTTGTATCATATATGGTGGGAATGTTCAAAAATACAAATATTTTGGCAGAAAATAACTCATTTAATAGAGAAGATCACTGAAATTAACATTAGATTAGATCCAGAGTTATGTCTTTCCATAACACAGAACTTCCAGTGAAATTATATAAGGATTTGGGCATATGGCATTTTTTGAGTGCAGCGAAGAGCTTGATACCTAGGTTTTGGAAAAAAAGGAAGCACCGACAGAGGAGGATTGGATGGTTAGAGTGAATCAGGTTAGTGGGACGGAAAGACTTTATTATGTGCATATGGATAAAATGGAGTTATATTATATAAAATGGAAAAAAATGGGAAAAATTTAGAGAGAAGGTGAAATATATGAAGATGTAATACCCCTGTAGATGGATTCCAGATACAATATCTTGAATGTCTAATATAGTGTAGAAGAGGGAAAACGCAGAGTGGGGGGGGGAGGGAGGATGGGACGCGGGGGGTAATAAAGATTGTTTTCATCAGGTAGATAATTATGGTGTTAGAAAGATACTGTTTTGATGTCTTTTTAATTGGAGAAAAGGATTGCAATTTGTATTTGATTGAAAATTAATAAATATTTATAAAAAAAAAAAACAAAAAAACAAAACAAAAGTATCCTGATGCATTCTAACTGCCCTTAAAAATGACCTCTATAATTTCAGAATTTCAAGATAACTTACCAGCCAGATGAGGAGCATGTTAGTTAGCCATATTGAAACTAACTTAGAAGGTACAATAACACGATCTAGAAAAATTGTGGAAATCATGGTTCTTAACTTGGTTTGCATTTTTGTATTTTCTCAAAGATAAACTACTACATTTTTTATAGAATACTTTACTTAAAAGTTAAGCATAAATCTAGGACTAATGTGCCCAGAAGCCATGGAGAGCCTTTATCTGCTATTTCTCACCCACTATTATTACAGCTCTCTGGAAACCTGCCAGGCTCTGGTTGCCTGCCTGCTCTGACAGGTAAACTTTAGCGTTGGAGCAGATGATGGCTGCGGCTCAGCAGGAGTGTACTGTCCCACATGGAAGAAAAATATATTTGAAATATGTTTTAAAAATATTCTTCCCAAATATATTGCCATGTATTTGAAATGCTACAATTTTGGCCATATTAAATATATTTAAAAATATATTTCAATAAATATTTGTTGAAATGCATTTTTATTACAAAATATATGAAAAATATTTTTAAAAATACATTTCAAATATACTGTATGTCTTTAAAAACACAAATCTACATTTTTGGAACGCATTTACAAATATATGCAAAAATATATGTTAAAATGACTTTTTTATATGTTAACAAAAATATGAAGAATATATTAAAAAAAATATATATTTTTAAAAACCTAACACTAACGAGTCACATGACATCGGGGAGGGAAAATGACTAATTGGGCCCAATTTGGACATTTTCAGTTAGGGGTGTACTCACTTTTGTTGCCAGTGGTTTAGACATTAATGGCTGTGTTGAGTTATTTTGAGGGGAAAGCAAATTTACACTGTTATACAAGCTGTACACTCACTACTTTACATTGTAGCAAAGTGTCATTTCTTCAGTGTTATCACGTGATATTTACATGAATATTTACAAAAATGTGAGGGGTGTACTCACTTCTGTGAGATACTGTATATATGATTCTCTCTCTTTCTCTCCCCCTCTCTTTCTCTTCTCTCTATCTTCCCTCTCTCTCTCCCCTCCTTCTTCCCTCTCTCTCCCCCCTCTCTCTTCCCTCTCTCTTCCCTCCATCTCTCTCTCTTCCCTCTATTTATCGCTCTCTCTTCCCTCTCTTTCTCTTACTATCTTCCCTCTCTTTCTCTTACTATCTTCCCTCTCTTTCTCTCCCTATCTTCCCTCTCTTTCTCTCCCTCTCTTTCTCTCCCTCTCTTTCCATCTGTCTCTCTCTTCCCTCTCTTTCTCTCTCTCTCTTTCCTCTCGTCCCCCTCTCTCTTTCCTCTTCCTCTCCCTCTTTCCCCTCTCTCTCTCTCTTCCCGCTCTCTCTCCGCCTGCTCTCTTCTCTTTCTCTCTCTCTCCCCCCCATTCTCTCTTCCCTCTCTCTCTCTTCCTGCTTTCTCTCTTCCCTTAATTTCCTCTCTCTTCCTCTCTTCCCTCTCTCTCTTCCCCCTCCCTCTCTCTCTCCTTCCCTCTCTCTTTCAGATCGTATGGGACAACATACACACCCCCCCCCACCTCCTCCAAGGGCTGCTGATCTTTGGGCAGCAGGGAATGTGGGCAGGGGGTGGTAATCACACTGTTTGTGTGCAGTTCCATATTGTCTGTCAGTGATTGTGTATCATGTGCTGCAAGGAGGACAGGAGGGGGAGCGCAGAGAACACAAAACAGCTCACCTCCTTCGGGCTTTTTCTTCTCCTGCACTGCGGGGCGGGGAAGGGGCTCAGCAGAGAACGGCCACTCAGGAACACCAGGGCACCCCCTCGATCCGGCTAGGTGTGTCTCTCCCTCCAGCAGCAAAAAGCCAGCAGGAGGAAGAGGGGGAGAAACCTCAAACCAGCTTTCAGCTGCTGGAGGGAGAGATACACAGTGCATCCTTCTGCAACTGTTCTCCCCAACCACACTGATCCTCCTGCTGTCCGGACCACCTACAGGAGTACTGGTGGTATCCCTCTGGTGGTGGGGATGCATGGCTCTGTCCACCACTGCTCACCAGGTTCCTCCTTCTGGGGGGGGTGCCACCCCCCTACAAATTGCCACCCTAGGCAAATGCCTTGTTTGCCTCGTGGTAGATACGCCCCTGCATGATCCCCCACATTAGGGAAAGTGCATCACCAACTCCTGGTTGCAGTAGAAAAACAATTGGAAGTGTAAGAAAGTGGCTTCCCAGGCACAACTGTGCTTAACTGACAAAGTCAAGGCAAAGCATTAACTCCAATTCCCCTCTGTAAAGCCCAGGTAACCCACATACTGTCAGGGATACCACAGGCATCCAGCAAGAGTGATCAGATCAGTGGGCTGGACCGTGAGCAATCAGAAACCAGGCTGAATAAGGTTAAAATAAGTTTATTAAGACAAATGACACCATTCCAACACCAATACCAATACCAATACCAGTAAACCATAAACAGTGCAAGTAACAAATAAACGTGCAAAACCCCCAAATAATATATACAAAAAGGAGGGAACACACATGGGCAGGACATGAAGAAACAAGAGGAGCTGGAATCAGGGTACAGGGAGAAGGTCAGAGGAGCAGGTGTCAGGGTCAGGTACATGGATCAGGCTCAGGCAGGAAGCACTGAACCTCAGTTATGGGAGGGCTTAAATACCTTCCAGCAGCCCATGTCAGGTGCATCAGTGCCACCAATGGACAAACTACTAATGTTTCTAGTATAAAGCCAGAAGTAATCCCCAGACATACTGGCTTAACTGAATAGCGAACTTGAACATAGACATGCAGTCACTGTATGGTGAAATGGGAAGCCACACTGTAAATAATTTGAGGAACTTCCGTAAATCCAAGGATGTTAGAAAAAAAACAGTATAAAGCCAGGATTATTATCTGAATAGAGAGACTTCTAGGATTTAATATACTGTATCTGACATGGATGTACCTACACTCATTGGCTGACTGGGAAGACTTCCAAGATTTAATATGTATAAACTTTCAAAAATAAAATGACACTGATCACCTTACCATCCAACCCTTTCACTCTCTTCTATCCCATCATGCCAGGTGTTTAGATTTTCTTACCTGATAAAGCTAATCATACTATTCCTCCCGCGCTACCCAAGAAACTCGCTGATGATGTTTGTTCCTGCAGGAACAGCTCATTAGATTAACCCTCACCATCCAGTACATTGACTCTCCTTCAGGCTGACATCAGTAGCTGCCTGGACAGCCAATGGGAAATGTCCATGTTATGCAGGCAGTGGCATGGACAGCTGGTAGAAGGGCCGCAGCAAGAAGTAAACAGAGAGGAGAAGGACCTGATACTTGATGATCATGTGACTACAGCTTAAGGTAAGTGAAAAAGGGAAGGGAAAGGTTGCACTTAACCTGTCAATTATGGAACAGAAAACACTGATGCACAGGCAGGAGTTTCTGTTGGCCCTTGAAGTACATATCCAAACAAGAAGGTAGCAGGCAACATCTTGGATCTCGTTATTTGATTAAAATAAAAAACATTATTGTTAAAGACATCGCTGTGTTGCCAACTAACTTTGAAGTGAAAAAGGGTATGGGTCTATACTAATATTACAGGTGGGTTGAGTTATGCTACACCTACAAGGAATGTTGTAATGGAGTTGTGTTTAACCACTAGCCTACAGAGCAGCCTACAGGGCACTTATACCCCCTTCCTTCCCAGGCCAATTTTTAGCTTTCAGCACTGTCACACTTTGAATGACAATTGCGCTGTCATGCAACACTGTACCCATTACATTGTTATAATTTTTTTGAGACATATAGAGCTTTCTTTTGGTGGTATTTAATCATCTCTGGTTTTTTTTTATTTTTTGCTAAACAAACCAAAAACAACTGAAAATTTTGAAAAAAATGTTTTTTCTCAGTTTTTGTTATAAAATTTTGTAAATAAGTGATTTTTCTCCTTCACTGATGTGCGCTAATGAGGCTGCAGTGATGGGCACTGATAGGCTCCACTGATGGGCACTGATAGGCTGCACTGATTGGCACTGATGAGGAGGCACTGGTAGGTGGCACTGATGGGCATTGACAGGCATCACTGATGGGCACTGAAAGGCAGCACTCATATATGGCACTGAAAGGCGGCACTGATAGGCGGTACTAACAGGCACTGATAGGCAGCACTGACGGGCACTGATAGTCGGCACTGATGCGCACTGATAGGTGGCACTGACTGGCACTGATAGGCGGCACTGACTGGCACTGACTGGCATTGATAGATGGCACTGATAGGTGACACTGAAAGGTAACTCAGATGGGCACTGATATGTGGAATTGATGTGCACTAGTAGGCACTGATATGTGGCATTGATGAGGCACTGATGGGCACTGGCAGGTGGCATTGATGAGCACTGACAGCTGGCATTGATGGACACAACAGATTGGCACTGCTGGGGCTACACTGATCATCAGGGCACACTGATGATCAGTGTGCCCTGATGATCAGTGTACATGTCCCCTCTGAGGGATGCCGATTACCGGCTCTCCACGCCTCACGAGCTGTCAGTCTGACAGCTCATGAGGAGAGAAATACCGATAACTGGCATTTCCCTATTTACATGCGATCAGTTGTGATTGGACACAGCTGATCACATGACCGAGCTGACATCTTCGGCTTTTTCCGTTGATCGGTGATCCGCTGTGTCCGAGGGACACAGCACACCACCGATTGCCGTGCTGCGCGCCCCCAGAGCTGCGCATGCGCGGTTAGGATGGGGGGACATCATATGACGTCCTCCCAGAACGAGAGAAAACCGCTTTGTGCCCGTCATTACCTTATATGGCGGGTGGGAGTCGGTTAAAGTGGTTGTAAAGGCTGAAGAATTTTTTTTCTTTACCTTCATGCATTCTATGCATGAAGGTAGAAAACCTTCTCTGTGCCGCATCCCCCCAGCCCCCCCTAATACTCACCTAAGCCCCCTCTCGATCCAGTGATGTGCACTGGAGTCTTGGCTATCCCTCTCTTCATTGGCTGAGACAGCAGCGGGAGCCAGTGAGAAGAGAGAGGGGGTGGACACACAGCACAGCGACTGGGAGTGCGCGTGATTGGGTGTCCCCATAGCAAGCTGCTTGCTGTGGGAGCACCCGACAGGAGGGAGGGGCCAGGAGCATGGGTGGGGAACTTGAAAAGAGGAGGCTCGGGGCTGCTCTGTACAAACCACTGCACACGGCAGGTAAGTATAGACATGTTTGTATTTTTATTTTAAATATTCAAGCCTTTAGAATCGCTTTAATTGTTACAACTGCACAAAACAATGTTCAGCAAAGTAGCCTGGAGGTGGACAGCTGAGATATTTTTTTAAAGACAAACATGGCAACTGAAGTTATTTCTCTTTTTGTTTATGCCATATTTCACAGGCTTAAAGCATCATGAATGAATCACATCTACTGTCCATCTGCCCATGGGTCTATAGTATCATCTGGCCATTATGCCAATTCAGTAGGATTAGTTTGTTAAACAGTAGAAACAGAAGATTGAATTTAATCCCAAAAATTTAACTTTTATTTCAGTTAGGCTTGACTAGGAATACTTACCTACTTAGGAAAATACAGAATATTTAGCAGTAAAACTAACACCATGTCTGGTGCTAAATTATGTGACAATGACACATCCAAGTGGCAAAAAATACAGTAATTACTGTACAGCACAGGGGAGGGGTTTTGTGTTTTTCAAAAAACAATAGCTTTGTAGACTTATTCAGTTTCTTTAGACATATATATGATCAGATTAAAGTATAAAGGTGTGCTCATGTATTAAAAATCTTGTTCATATTTATAAATATATAGTGAACTGCTGTGGGCAGCACAGTGGCTAAATGGTTAGTAGCACTTCAGCTTGGCAGTATTGGGTCATTGGTTCAAATCCCAGCCGTGGCACCACCTGTCTGGAGTTTTCATGTTCTCCCTGTGCCTGCGTGGGTTTCCTCTGGGTACTCTGGTTTCCTCTCGCACTCCAAAAACATGCTGGTAGGTTAATTGGATTCTGTCTAAATTGGCCCTAGTCTGTATACGTATGAATGTAAGTTAGGGACTTTAGATTGTACACCCCTTGAGGGTTAGGGACTGACGTGAATGTACAATATATATGTAAAGTGCTGTGTAAATTGATGGTGCTATATAAGAACCTGAAATAAATACAATTATTTGTTAATTACATATCCTACATCCTTAGTTTTGCTGCAAAGTGTTGTGCCTTGCTGCTCCTCATCTTCAAGGCTTTTTTCTCAGAGAATAGGTACAGGTACTCACAACATCTAAGTCACCCCTTACCCACCTCCAAGCACTGTCCCTTGGTTTCTCCCCCACACCTTTTAGAGAATACAGGTCTAAGTATAATTTTGTGTTGCTAAGTAATGTGTATGGAATGTATTCATGAAGAAAAGCAGTAAAATGGATTCCCAGCAACAATAGATCTGGCCAGAGCCCCTCCAACAATAGATCCACAACAATTTAGATCCCCAACAACAGTAGATCCCCTGTGACATTATAGCCCCCAGCAATTATAGACCACACTCCAGCAATCATAGATCTCCCAGCTGCCAGCATGAATAAAAGCTCCGGCAGCCAGTAAGCATGGACTCCCTCCCTCAACTGTAGATCCATCTCAGCAATTCTTGACCCCCAAGCAACAAAAGTTCCCCCCAACAATAATGTCCCCCAGTGACAATAGATCCCCTAGCTGGCAGTATCCTCCAGCACACCTCAGCATCCCTTGCCATTACATAATTACAGTGCTGGAACTTCATTTCCCCACATTCCCGCTGAACAAAAAAGCCCTGCTCATCTTACTTTAAAGCTACCAGATTCTATGCTTTGTTTTAGCTCTCTTTTATCTGCTTGGCGTCTGGAGACATGACACAGGAGACATGCTTGCTGTATTGACCTGTGTATTTAACATCATAAAGGAATGAAAGATAGCTTTAACTACAGTCTTAAGTAGGGATGAGCTGAGCACCCAGTACTAGGACATTTGGCGTGGACAAATGTGACAGATTCCTGCTTTCAATTATTGCTAAGGAAGCGGTACATGCATCTGCTGTATCCTTATTATCATAAATGACATCACCTGGCCCATGTAAGCAAAGGGGTGGGGATAGGGGGTATCATCGTTGCCTAAATATGGACACATGGTCGCTGGTGGCAACATAGAAAGCTGCAAAGCAGGGAGATAAAAACCAGCACATCTGCTAGTAAACACCACACAGTACAAGGTAACACACAGTTAACCCTTTGCTTGCCCCAGATGTCAACCCCTTCCTGTCTAGTGTCATAAGTACAGTGACCGTGCTTTTTATTAGCACTGATCACTGTATTAGTGTCACTAGAGATGTCAGTGACAATTAGTTCCCACTTAGTTAGTATCAGAATGTCCGCCATACTATCACAGTCCCGCTATCATCGCTGATCGCCGCCATTACTCGTATAAAAAAATTCTAGTATCTATACCATTGTATGTAGATGCTATAATTTTCACGCAACCCAATCTACATACATTTACTGGGATTTTTTTTAACCATTATTATATATTTATATATGAAGAATATTTTTTTTTTGGTTGGATATGTTTTATTACAAAAATTAAAAAATATTGTTTGTTTTTGAATTTTTGGTCTTTTTTTTGTTTATAGCGCAAAAAATAAAAAAAAAAAGTGGTGATCAAATACCACCCAAAGAAAGCTCTATTTGTGAAAAAAATTATATACATTTCATTTGTGTACAGGGTTGCATGACCGCACAATTGTCAGTTAAAATAGCGTAGCGCCGTATAGCAAAAAATGCTCTGGTCATGAAGGGGGGTAAATCTTCTGGAGGGCAATGGTTTATATATGGCAAGTGCAGTGAAACGGTGAAGCTAAAATGTACCAGATAGGGGGGAGAAGAAAGGATTAAAAACTATCCCACAATCAAAATACCTCTTATATTTTATGCTGTCTGGTACCTTCCATGAATGAACCAATAATTCATGTTTCCTCTTTTTCAAGAGAAGGGGAGGACTTTCCAAAGTAAACCCTAGTCTGTTTACATTTTGTAATCACAAGGTACAGAGCTGCTCGCATCAGCTCTGTACACTGTGTCTGTGAACCAAGCCATCCAAAGATGGCTCTGTTCTAGTCTTGGAATGGGTGGACAGACTGCCTGAGGGTGATTTCTATTGCTAGGGTGCTGTATACTGTATAAATGGCACTACATAACTAACCTATGTGACATAGAGAAGTTAGCTCTCATGGTAGATGGGTTATTTCAGTGAGTCCACGGCAGACAGGAACTATTTTTAAGAGCTTGGTAGCCCACTTTTATTTAAAAGAAAGGAAAAGTTCACAAATGAATAATTTCCCACACAGGGGATCTTTTCCAACTTCAATAGAAATCCATACACTGGAAAATAACAAGCCCCCTGGCTCATAAGCTCACTCAGCTTTAATTGCAGTACCTCTCCTGGATACTTTGCTCACTAGCCTTTAGACAGTGCCCTGCTGTAAGGTCATCTTCTGGCCTATGGATGGGGGTTCTACTGACACCCTGATAGATGGCAACATAACTCCTGGAACTGAGACCTCTGCAGGGGCGGACTGACAACTCATGGGGCCCCCCGGGCAATAGGGGATCATGGGACCCCTGTGTCCTTGCCCAAACTCAAAAAAGCCTATTAAAAGGTACCAGGGGCATCTCATGGGGCCCCCTACTGACCCCGGGACCTTGGGCAGTGCCAGAGTTTGCAAATGGTCAGTCCGTCCCTAGACCTCTGTCTCTTGGCTTCTGGCTGGGTCCTCTGACCCCTTGGTGAGACCTCTCATTTTCCCCACTGGGAGCGGTCTCCAACTAGGAGCCCTGATCTATTCTCAGATCTGAGTATAAAATGACATTTCTTACCTGTACGCTCCAGAGATTAGGTGTCTAGCAAAACCCGGATCCAGAGCTGCAGAATCCAGAGAGAGACAAATCTGCAGCTTTCTCTGCCGAGAAACATTAGTCTGGAAGGTTGCATTCACCCTAAATGCAAATCGTGTGTCACATTTTCCGATCTTCTCACAGTGACAGGGTCTCCGCCTGTCACACCATCCACCATTTTGCTGTTTTTAGACGTATGTCGGTAGGTATGTGGTTAAATCCTTTATTGCTGCATGTTTCTTGTCCAAGCTTAGCTCTGTTTACAATCCCTGCTAAAGCCTTGTTCCTGGTGATTAGGTTTATTTGTATACAGTCTTTGGCTTGTGATCTCGATCCTGAACCTTCCTAGCCTGCTCGGACCCCTGCCTCAATACAAACTACAAATTTACTCTTGGCCTGGAACAGAACTAAACTTCACTGCAGGGAACTGTTTAACCTTCAGTCTCCACCTGTGGATCTGATTCCTGAAGTTTTAGAAGTTTGGCTACACTAACAATGACATCCACAGCACTCCTGAACTCATAAATGATGTGATCTTGGCTGCCTATGCTTTAGATCACATAAAGCAGTGCAGACACCTGGGTCCTTAAATTATTACTAAACCCATAACAGTAAAATCAGTCTGTATAAGCAGTATAGTATGCTTGTTATACTCACTGTGGAACCTAAGGGGTTAATCCTCTGCATTGTGTAAAAATGCTATTTGATCCTGACTTCTCTGATCCTCCCCTTCTTCCAGTGTCCCCCTCTTATCTCCTGATCAGACATATTGTGTGGAGACACTCTGCACATACTCAATTTGGTGTGTATTGCTAGAGAGGGTTTTTGTTTCTTAGGAGGGTGCATGTGATCAGTACAGAGCCAATCAGCACTGTCCAGACAGAGGTCAGGGGGTCCTGCATCCTCTTAGAGCAGAATGAAAACTCCTACAAGCTTTAACCAGTGCTCTGTTGGACACTGATAGAAGTCACAAGACTGCTCTAACTGCTCATGAGAAAAGCTATATAGCAGTTTATATTTGCTAAAATAATTGCACTTCCATATTCTGTGTACTGTGGGAGACCTGATATAGTGAATGCAGGGTTCGGGGTTTCGTAACACTTTAAGAATCTCTTGCTCTCTTTTATTTAAAGTAACAATTTGATAATGCTAGTTTTACTAGCTTGTTTTCTGTGGATGAGCTCCAATTATTTATGCAAAAGAACTGTTTTTGAGGGAAATAAATTTCACTACAATATCACAAAGCATAAATATGAACTGTTTGGCTGTTTCTATGCCACATCCTGGATTTCTGTTTCAAAATGGGATCTCCGATCAGTCTGGACAGTGTATTGCTTGTAAACCAATGATGTCTATAATGACATAATTCTGTCACATCCATTGTGTAGCACTACCCCCACCTGAGCTGCTGAATTGGTTTGTGATTTATCTGGATACCTGAAGATGACACCTTGCTCACCCAGCACTTACCCGACAAACCTGGAGTTATTTCAAATAATTTATTAGCAAGCAAAGCTTAAAAGAAGACAGGATTATCATGAGTGTACTTATACAGATAATCAATAAAACAATAACTCTGCTTGAGAGATGTGGTTAAACATCTGTAGTGTTCTGATTACAGTAATTCACTGAACTGAACTGCATTTACCTAGCAACAGTATATAAAGACAATCCTAACTTTTTATAACAATCCCCATTTTGTTACACTGGCCGGTGAATAATGATAAAAAAAAACATTATTTGGCAAAGTTGGGGCCCTTGAAGAAATCAAAACAGTTCCCAGAAGACAAAAGATTAATTTATGCAATATTAGTCTCACCATACCCAGAGCACCCTCTTCTGGGTCTCTGGATACATGCTCTGATTCAATAAAAGTCAAATTCAAGTCAGATGGGGTTAGAAGTTGCTGTGACTTCTTTCTTTCAGTCCTGTAGAGACAGTCCTCTTTTCCTTCCTTAAAAGTGGTGATACTGCTCTCTCTAGTACAGTCTGATCACAGACCATGAAAGGAGATGAATCCCAGTTTCTGAGGTAAGGTCCTGTGCAATTGACAATTTCTTTACTTCTTTCAGTTCCCACCCAAATGTGATCAGCTATGGTAGCTTTAAGTTCAGTCAACAGCTCAGTCTTTTTCCAACACCCTGGTAACTAGGCAGAGATTACACATCGCTGAGAACCCAACACCAGAACTATCTATCCTAATGGAAATACACTGCTGGTAACAATACAAAAGGTGTGCAATTCACAGGGTACATCCAGATAGCTTCTTTTGCCTAGTAACATTTACTGTACCTTACAAAATAGGTTTTGGGTGCAATGAATAAAGCCATAATTATTTGCTAACATACACCTGTCTCTAATAAAACATGTTCTAAAATCATATATACCCCACTGTTACTGTTTGGATTTGTAGTTCAACTAACAGAAGTAGCTTCAAGACAAAGAAAGATTACAATGAACTGGGTAGGGCTAAAATTGAATACATTTCAGGATTATTTTAGCTGGCTTTTCAGCTTTTTGATCTTTACCACAACTCATTCAAGTGTGCCTGGCTTATACTCAACTATGATGCACTAAGTGATGCAGCAGGTTAGCAAATAATAAAGAAAGTATGTTAATAACCACAGAGAGGTTACTCAACTGTAAAAAGATAACTCAACCCAAAGGGAGTTACACCATTGGCAAGATGCCCTAAATTCACTTAAGTTTAAACTATGGGTAAAAAGTTGCTACGATGCAAAGTGTAATTTTGATGGTTTGGCAGAAGCTATCACAACAGATAAGACTGTGGGGAGCCCCTGGCCACAGCTTAGGAATCCCTTTTTTTCTGATGCTAAGCTCATATACATGATGTGATAAGGTTACTTTAATTAACTTGGAGACAACATGTTAAACCTACAGGTCTCCAAGGCTCCAAATCCCTCTTTATATTTTCTAAAATATAGCTGTATTTTTAAGCCTGACAAAATGAGCTGATAACTATGCAAATTAGGTTCAAAGACAAATATGAAATAATTTAATGGGACATGCATTCCATTAAATTAACAATGCCATACAAAGGGAACTATTCCAGCTTAGCTGTTCAAGATATAATCTCACCAATTGTCTTTTTCGTTCTTCTAAAATAAAACTAAAGTTGGGTTGTTATTGACAGTTAGATTATTCTCTTTTTTGTGCATTCTTCTGGTCCCAATTTGACTGCTGTTTTCTTCTGGTTAAGGATCTACCTGTCATGTACCTGGTTGAGGCCGAGCTGACAAGAGGGCTTTTTTACATCTCCTGTCCTGTTTCTCCTGAAGGTAGTGAAAGGATATAACAGGGCATGGGGTGGCACAGGTGCCTTGTAGGAGATCCTGGCCGGACGAACATTACAGCAGGTGTTGAACAGCAGGCAGATCGATGAGAGGACACAGCATCAGGTGCAGAACTGGAGGCAGCAAGCAGGCAGATGCAGGATCTCAGGTAGAACCACGGGCAGCAAGCAAACTGGCAAGCAGGTGGATGCAGGATTCCGGGCAGTCATGCAAGCAGGAGTCGGTATCAGCCAAACAGCGGAGGCGCAGCATCAGGAACCAAAACAGAGCCAGGTTGGGGTCAGTGTCGGTAGAGAAGGGAAGGTACCAGAACAGCAGGCAGAAGGCAGGGTCAGGTCACAAGCCAGAGTCAGCAATGAGGTACAAGGAGCAAGCAGGGTCAAGACAAACTGGGTAGCACAGGATCAGGTCACAAACAGTAGAAGCTGACAACCACTCAGCAATCTTCTGGTCTCCGGAGCCACTTTGAATAGGCAAGTGAGTGGCAAGTATTCATGCTCACTCACGCTAATGCGCATGTGCACGTGTGCAGATTCATGCGCGAATTAGGGCACGTCTAGTTGGCACTCGAGAATTACTATGAGCAGGCACACATCTTTGTGCACGACTGTGCATACGATTTCCCTGACAGTGCCCTTCCCTTATGGGCAGCCCCCGGATGCCAACTAGAAGCTTCTTTTCTGGGTGAGCCATGAAAAAAGTCTGCAAAAGTTCTGGAGCATGCACCTTGTACTCTGGTTTCTAGGAATTCTCTTCTGGGCCAAATCCCTTCAATTTAATAAATACTGTACAATCCCTTGTCTCCTTCTACAGTCCAAGATAGTTTCCACTTCATATTCATCAGACCCATCGATTATAATTGGTGTTGCAGTTTCTGGATCCCGATCTGGGAAAAGGTCAGGCACAGCAGGTTTTAGTAGTGAAATACAGGATGAATCCTGTAAGAATCAGGTAAAGAAAGTTAATATGCTGCTGGATTGATCCTTCTCCTGACTGAAAAGGAACCAATAAATTTATTCCCTAGTTTTTTCATGGGCACGGACATTTTAAGTTTACAGTTGACAACCAGACCTTGTATCCTGGATTAAGAATCAAATCCCCCTTTCTCCTTCTGTCAAAGGTTTTCTTGTTGTCTTCCTGAGCCTTGGCCATAGTGGCTTGCAACTTCTTGTTGTTGTCCAGAAAGAACTTAGCTTTATTCTGAATTGCTGGTACCAGTGAATCAGGAACTGTATCAGGCAGGAAGGATGGAAAGAATCTATAATTAGCAAAAAATGGGCTTGATTTGTGGCACTATGCACAGAATTATTATAAGCAAACTCCATCAGAGGTATTGCTCTAATGTCTGGTTAGTACGCTCAGTTTGCCCATTGGTCTGTGGATGATAAGCTGAAGAAAAGCAAAGTTCAATTTGCAGTGACTTACAGAGTTCTCTTCAAAATTTTGTCGTAGACTGCACCACCCATCAGATACAATACTGAATGGAACTCCATGAAGTCTTACCACCTCCTTGATAAATGTTTGGGCTGTTTCTTGTGCTGATGGCATACCCTTCATAGGAATGAAATGCGCCATCTTGGATAATCTATCCATAATCACAAAAATGGAAGTGAAGTGCCATCCAAGTCACCCATGGCTGTTGTCATTACAGGAGTGGGCCAAAAGAGATCCTCACAAGTGTGGCCACGAGCTTCAACTGAAGCGCGACAAACCCAGCCTACTCTCATCATCCTGGAGACCACCCCTCTTTTCCTTAAGCTTCCAACCGGTAAGCCACCCTCTTTTATTCATAAGTCAACACCCCCCTATACATCTCTGCCTCTTTCTGCAGTCATGCTGGCCCTCCCCTTAGCCTTGCTCAGTTCCAGGCTATGTACTAACTAGTGTAAAGCTTAACTATAAGCAAAAAATCATAATGGTCTGAGGGGGGTAAAGAAAACTTTATATCACACATATGATCCTTGCAAAAGGTTGTTATATTGTGGCGAATTACTATAAATACCAAAAAAATTAATTCTTATATAAATATATAGTACCACATTTTTTATCATTGTTGGTATGCATATTATTATTGGTAACGCACCTAAAAAAAGGTGAAATGAAAACAATAAGGAAGTGGCAATTTCTTATTTTAACAACTTTGTGCAGTCATTCTAATTGGCTGCTTACCACTCTGAGGGCTTTCTGTGTCCTCTGCAAGGATAACAGATGATGGAGATGCCCATAATGTATCAACCATTGTAAACTCCATTTTGTTATCAGATGCCATATTCTTCTCTGATGGTGACAACATTCTAAAGCCTAGTACACACAATCAGAAAATCATGCACAAAAATTTTGCTCATACAATACCAAATAGTATGATTTTCATTTAATCAGTACAGTTACAAATACAATACAGATACAATATATTACATCACTTTCAAATTTTTATTTTGTTGTACAAGTATTTTCGTACCTTTTGGTAACCTCTTCACTTTCGATATGAGACTAGCATGCAAAAAGAAAAAAGAACAATCATTCGTCCAATATTCTCATCGTGTGTACGGGGCTTTAGGCAGGTCATAGATTAATTGATTTTCTTTCCAACACGCACAGGTATAAATAGCCACTGGCAATATTCACATGCTAACAATCCGACTTGCTGGTTGTACTCAGCATATTGGATGAATTGACTTGTATACAATCCGCTTGCCCATAGATAGATTAAATCTCAGCTGGTCCTTGCAGAACCAGTTGAGATTCGGTCCATCTATGGCCAACAAAACTGAATGTAGCTCCAGGACATTTGAAACACTACATTCATTTGTGACCATTTTTTTCTCCACAGCATTGTACCACTGGAAATTATCCTTTTTCATCCGCTGAGCTGCCAGATTTACAGTACTTAGCACATCCCATACCTTCTGATATTGAGCTGATATTTTTTCAGCTTTGCACAACACTGCCCTGTGCGTTTTTTGGTATTCATGTTCTTGCAAATGCTTGCTCCTTTTGCCAAAGATCTTTTATTTTGTCCAGTTGCTCTTGTATGCTCTAGTCCACTCATATTTCCAGCAGACACTCCACCTCTACACTTGACCACAAGAAGCCTTTAGATGCCATGTTTTACTATGTGATCAGTGCACAGATGACATTAGAGTGCTTTTTTTTACTGTCTCTGGCACAGTTCTGGAATTCTTTGCACTGCAGCAAACCATTCTGCTCCACAAGTGAAAAGTTCCCAGTGGTCCCAGGAGTGGTTTGTTTAACCGGTCCTGGGTGCTGTGCCCCAGAAATTGTTCCCAGGACTGGCTAAAAGATGTAATATAAGTGCACCCTAAGATTTAAAGTGTTACTAAACCCAGGACCCTGCATTCACTATATCTGGTCTCCCACAGTACACAGAATATGGAATTGCAGTTATTTTAGTAAATATAAACTGCTAAATACCTTTTATCATCAGCAGTTAGAGCAGTCTTGTGACTTCAGCAGAGCACTGGTTAAAGCTTGTAGGAGGAGTTTTCCTTCTGCTCTAGGAGGATGCAAAACCGCTGACCCACTGTCTGGACAGTGCTGATTGGCCCTGTGCTGGTCACATACACTCTCCCAAGAAAAAAAAAAACTTTCTAGCAATACACACTAAATTGAGCATATGCACATGGCTACGGGTTCAGTCTGTCTTATCGGGTGGAGATTTGAACAAGAGGGGCAGAGACAACAGGACCAAACTGCCTTTTTACATAATGCAGAGGATTAACCCCTTAGGTTCTACAGTGAATATAACAAACATGCTTTACTGCATATACAAACTGATTATACTGTTGTGGGATTTTAACTACCTGGAAATTGACTGGAGTAATGGTACTGCAGGAACAGCAAAAGGGCAAAAATTTTTAAACCTACTACAGGACAATTTATGGTATAGTTCATAGACACCCCTAATAGGAATGATCCTCTGCTGGACCTGGTAATCTCCAACCATGCAGAGCTTATTACGAATGTCCATATAAAAGAACATCTGGGTAGCAGTGACCATAACATGATTTAATTTATTTTTAGCTGTAAACAGCGAGCACATACGGGAAAAATAAAAACGCTCAATTTTAAGAAAGCTAATTTTCCAAGGCCGAGACCTGCTCTCCAAGACTTAGACTGGGAAGGAATATTGGCATCAATGAACACAACACAGAAATGGGAGTTCTTCAATAAAGGCCACAAAAAGTGAAGACAAACGATAGTTTGCAAAAAGATAGCAGGACCAACCCTAAAAAATTCTTCAAATATATTAATAGTAAAAAGGTTTGGTACGAGCATGTAGGCCCATTACAAAATAATCTAGAGTAGTGGACTGGGGACAAAGAGAAGACAAATTTATTAAATACATTCTTCAGCTCTGTTTATACAAAGGAGCATGGGGGAGCTCTTGTCCATACTGGGCATGGTATTGCCACAGCTCCAGATGATCCACATTGGCTCACAATTGCTATGAACCAAAAATTTTTAGACAGAATAAAGGTGAATAAAGCACCTGGACCGCATGGTATACTCCCACGGGTCCTTAAAGAATTGAGCTCTGTCATTTCAAAACCATTGTTTCTAATTTTTAGGGACTCTTTAATGACTGGTATAGTACCACTGGATTGGCGTAAGGCCAATGTGGTGCCAATATTTAAATAGGGGTCAAAATCTTTACCAAGTGATTACAGACCTGTTAGTTTAACTTCTATAGTTGGGAAGTTACTGGAGAGTTTAATAAAAGACCACATAGATGAGTTCTTGCTGGAAAAAAATATTTTAAGAAACAGACAGCATGGATCCATGAAAGACAGAAGTTGTCAAACAAATCTGATCTCTTTTTATGAGGAGGTGAGCAAAACCTTGGACAGAGGGGTGGCAGTAGAAGTGGTATGCTTGGATTTTACAAAAGCATTTTACAGAGTTCCCCTCATATGGCTAATGTGTAAGGTAAAGTCTACAGGCTTGGAAAAATCTGTATGTAAATGGATAGAAAACTGGCTAAAAGATCGTATTCAAAGAGTAGTGGTTAACCTCCTTAGCGGTTTTCCCGAGTGTAGCTCGGGGTAGAATTTCTATACCAAGAACGGTAACCCCGAGCTACACTCGGGCTTACCATGCAGCGTTCTCTGGGGGTCCCTGCAGCACTTACCTTGTCCTTTGCTCCCACGATGTGTCCCCTGCAGCGTCCCCGTCCATCTCCTCCGGCGGATGCCGGCATCTGACTTCCGTGTTCCGGTCCCCGTGACGTCGGAACGTTCGGGCGGCGGAACCGGCGGGAAATTTGAAATTTTTAAAAAATGACATTTTTGCTGTCATTGCTTTTTCACTGCATTTCACATACATTTTGTCCCTACTGCTTTGTCCTGTGCCCTGCCTGCATTTTGACTGTTCTTTCTGCCTGGAAACTTAGAAAAGTCCATGGCGGCCAAAAAGCGTCCCTTTACATCAAAAGCGGTTTTAGAACAGCGATAGTAAATCAGAACCACTTGCAGAATTGAGTGATAATGATTTGTGGGGAAATTCGTCATCAGACACTGAAAACGATTTTGCGACTTTGCTCAGCGATGTGCGAATTTGCCTCTGTATTTCAAATTTCAGTGTTTTTGGTTTGATTATATTATTGAATTAAATTGATTATTATTATATTATTATTTTTTATGATTATTAATTAAATTAAAATTTATGATTTTGTGTTTCAAGTTTTATCATATCCGGAATGTTTAATAGACTCTTGTTCGGACAGATTTCAGTGAGTTATTCCTAAAAATTACAGCCTACAATTAAAAACTACATATTTCCATGCAAAAAAATGGTACCGCTTTCAGCACAAATTTCCTGACATGATCATACCGCCAGGGAGGTTAATGATTCATACTCTGAATGGTCTAGGGTCGTCAGTGGTGTACCCCAAGGTTCAGTTTTGGGACCCTTACGTTTTAATATATTTATAAACGATATAGGGTCTGAGATTACAAATCCCATTTCAGTCTTTGCAGATGACACCAAGCTGTGCAGTGGAATAACGTCCTTACAGGATGTCTCCAACTTACAAGCCGACCTCAATTTATTTATCTATTTAATTGGGCAACTATGTGGCAAATAAGGTTTAATGTTGATAAATGTAAGGTTATGCACTTGGGGGCTAAGAATATGCATGCATCATACATACTAGGGGGGGTACAACTGGGGGAATCAATGGTGGAGAAGGTTCTGGTAGATCACATGCTTAACCGCTTCCATACAGGGCACCCTTTTCCTGCCCAGGCCATTTTTCAGGTTTCAGCGCTCTCACACTTTGAATGATAATTGCGTGATCATACAACATTGTACCCAAACTAAAATTTTATCATTTTCTTCACACAGCTAGAGATTTCTTTTGGTGGTATTTAATCAACACTGGGGTTTTTATTTTTTGCTAAATTAACAAAAAAAGTCCGAAAATGTTTGAAAATTAAACACGTTTTTCTTTGTTTCTGTTATAAAAGTTTGCAAATAAATAATTGTTCTTCACAAATTTAGGCCAAGATGAATTCTACTACATTTCTTTGGTGAAAATAACCCAAATTAGGGTGTATTATTTAGTTTGTACGAAAGTTATAGAGTTCACAAACTATGGGATATATCTGAAAATTGATCAATCCTGAAGTACTGATGGCCAATCTAATTTCTTGAGGTCTAAGAATGTCAGAACAGTACAGATATCCCCCAAATGACCACTTTTTGCAAAGTAGACAGTCCAACGTATTTCATAAGAGGCATGGCGAGTTTTTTGAAGTTGTAATTTTTTTGTCATCATTTTTCAGAAAATTTAAAAATGTAAAAAATTATTTTCACTATTTTTATTTTTTACATACTGTCACCAGTGCAGTACAGCATCATCATATAACTGACATGGCGGTGATCAGGGACACTGACTGGTGACAGTACGAAAAAAAAAAATATATATTTTTTTAATTAGTTTTAATTTTTTATTAAATTTTTTTCTCTTTTTTTAAGATTTTTTTTCATATTTTACTATAACCAAAGTAGTATAATGTTAGCATAGTAACATTGTACTACTTTGGGGCAGTGATCAGTATTTTTTTTTTTTTTTTTACACAATTTGCTTATAGCAAAGAATTACTTTGCTATAAGCACGCATTTACCTGAATGACATTGATTCATTCAGGGTTTTTTTTTGTGCTTAACTGTGATTTGGCCATGGCTAATCACATGACACAGCTGGGCTGTGATTGGCTCAGCTTGTGCATGTGATCACTGTGACCATTCACAGCAAGACAGACACATTTGTATACAATGGATGGCTTGAAAGGAAGCCATCCATTGTATACAACTGTCATGTGACCTGCTGTGATTGGTCACAGCAGGTCACATGGTACTGGCAACGGGGCCGGTACACAGATTTGTCATCGGCCGGGTCCGAGGTACACGGCCGGTGACAGATTGTGCCGCAGAGTGGCCCTGCAGGCAGGTGCGCTGCGCATGCCTGAAAGGATGCCATATGGCGTCCACCAGGAGGGATGAGCTGTTCACCTGGCCACCATCTGGCTATAGGCCCGGAGGCAACTGGTTAATAATGGCATGCAATGCCAAGCTGCGGTTTCTAAAGCGAGCAAAATTCTCTCTTGTATTAAAAGAGGTATAGACTCCAGAGAGAGAGATATCATTTTACCCCTGTACAAATCATTAGTAAGACCTCATCTGGAATATGCAGTTCAGTTTTGGGCACCAATTCACAAAAAGAACATTGGGGAACTGGAGAAGATACAGAAAAGGGCAACCAAAATGATAAGAGGCATGGAGGAGCTCAGTTATGAGGAAAGATAAGAGGAACTGAATTTACACAGTTAACCCTTTGATTGCCTACTAATGTTAACCCCTTCCTCCCTAGTGCAATTAGTACAGTGTCAGTGTTTTTTTTTTTGCACTGGTCAATGTATTGGTGTCACTGGGGATGTCAGTGACCCCAAGTCAGTTCCCCCCCAGTATCAGAATGTCTTCCGCAGTCCCGCCATAATTCACTGATCGCCACCATTAGTAGTATTAAAAAAAAACAAATTCCAGCATATATACTGCTATTTGTAGACGCTATAACTTTCACATAAACAAATTAATTTACACGTATTGGGATTTTTTTTAGCAAAGACATGTCACAAAATACAACTTGGCCTAAATTTATGCTGAAATTTTGTTTTTAAATTTTTTTTACTGGACATGTTTTATAGCAAAAAGTCCAAAATATTTTTTTTCTCAAAATTGTCAGTCTTTTTTTTATGAATGGGGGGGTGGACTCATGCGCTGCCAACAATAATCTCAGAAAATGAAGTAGCTGCTAACACCCAGCTTTACTATGATGTATAACAAACTGTTAAGGAAAATGGTGTAGCACTGTGTATACTGTGATATACTTAAAATAAATGGTGAAAATCAATAAAAGATGTGAATAAAAGTAACTTGGATCAATTATTGGTGTGATACTGTGTATGATCAATAAAAAGATGTGAATAAAAACAACTTAATTCAAATATATATGAAGTATGGAGTGTACCATGATTCAAACAATTAAAGAAAAAATGTGACTGCATAAATGTGACATTGAAACACTTAAAGTGAAATCAACAGTGACCAAATCATACACCATGACAATAGCAATATTAAATTATATATCGCAAAGTCCCAAGGATAAATGAAAAGTGCAAGATTTCAAATCTTCAACTATATATAATTTGCGTGCTCAAAAGCTTGTGCCAATCTATCCATCACCATCTGGCGTGCACACTCACCTCAAATATTTGACCCTCAAGAAGCCATAGAGCATAATGTATCACTGGATAATCCCAGGCAGGATGGATCTCTCCCTCTGGTGGGACACAGGGTCAGATCCCACCGTAATCAGTCTCTAAATGTCAAACACCTTTAAGGGAATCTTCAATGGCTCATATGAAAGAAGTCAAAGAGAGAACTTTGATAGTGTAGTATATTTAAATTTATTAAGGAAATCCACAATGCCAAAAGGCTACTCACACTTTAAAACAGGGTCACAGACCCATCAGGCATGTACTGTGTAATCCCACTGAGTTCATACACAATAAACCTCCATTGCTAGTATAGTGCCTGAACGGATCAATATCTTTGATCAGATCAGCACTATACCAGCGTTCACATTAGTATAGTATCCCCAAAAACACAGTGTTAGCTGGATCAGCCCCTGCACCTTGCAGAACCTGCGTTTAGCTCCTACGCTTAAACCCCCCTTCTCCCCTAGCAAGTGCAGTGTCAGTAGGTCACTGTCACTTGATACATTGCACACAAAACCGCAGTGTTCGCAGAATCAGGCCTGATATCTGTTAGCACTTTAACTTTTGATGACTCTCATATGCAGCAGAGTGCCAGTACTAGTGCCGCTCTACCTTTTGGTGAACTGGCGAGCACCAGCGGCCTAGTACATCCTGGTCTTTCACATACAAACACTGCAGTATGACTTGGTGACGTGGCGAGTCCCATAAATGCAGTACAAGATGGTGGGGTGGCAAGCACAAGTATTGTCCCGCAACCACCAAGAATTCGCACACAGGCCTATAGAGTCCCTAGTATCCTTCCTGATGTGCTTCAAATTCCTGATTGGCAGCCCACAAATTCTGCAGCACCCGTACTTCCCACATTCACTGCCCAACCCAGAATTCAGGTGGAAACAGAAAATTTAACTAGTCACCTTGATAATTTGGAGCTGTTTTTCACAGAATATCTGTATGCATTGATTGTGGATCAAAGCATTTTATATGCACAACAATGTATCGCCGCCAACCCAAATTCAAATCTTGCCAGACCCTTCGTATGGAAACCCATTATGGTTTCCAAATTTAAATTTTTTTGGGGCCTAACCCTCAACATGGGCATTACTAAAAAAAATGAATTGCGTTTGTATTGGTCCACAGACCCGATTCATCATATGCCCGTGTTCTCTGCTGCCATGGCCAGTCATAGATATGAGAGTAAATTGTGTTTTATGCATTTCAACGACAATACACTCTGTCATCCTCAAGGTTACGCTGAATTTGACCGGCTCCACAAAATTCAACCCCTCGTAAATCACCTTAACCAAAAATTTGCAGATGTCTATACTCCCCAGCAGAAAATCTGCGTTGATGAGTCCCTCATTCATTTTCCTGGCCACCTTGCATTCAAACAATTTCTCCCCAGCAAGCGTGCCAGATATGGGGTCAATATGTACAGTATATACCCAACAAGGACCAGCCATGTACTGGTACATCACTGGACTTTGAATGGCTGTAGCAGGTTGTTGCCTACAGCTGCAGGCATCATCCTGGTATAGTTTTTTCCAGCCGGCGATTGGCTTTCATGTAAAAGCAATATTAGTGGCTAATTAGCTGCAGGATTGCTTTTACAAGCAGCTGGAGATGATGCCTCCCCTCCCCCGCTGCCTTCCACGGCCTTCTCTGGCAGTCCTGTGCCATCGGGGGAACCTGAAAATGCAGCCGGTGTTTCTGCCAACTGACCATAGAGCTGATTGGAGACCAGAATGGCGCCAACCATCTTTATAGTCTAAGAAATCGGAAGCTACGAGCATTTCATCACTTCAGTTTCACAGGATATAAACAGTGCCATTTGTAAATTGGGAAATCATCTGATCACACCGATCTTGGTTTGATTAGATAATGTAAGGGCAGAGGAGATATCCAGAGTTTGACAGACCCCAGATTTCTCAAAAAAGAATATATGACAATGCCCATTGAAGTTATTGGGGATATTTGCATTCCCTGTGATAATATTAAAAGTGATAAAAAAAAAATGAAAGGGACAGTGTAAGAGTAATTTAAAAAATCAAAATTAGGTAAAAAAAAAAAAAGAAAAGCACCCTTGCCCCCCTGCACGTGCACAACTGTGTGCTCAAGCTTTGACCCTGTGCTGGTATGTAAACAGCGGTTGCATCATGCATGTGAGGTATCACTGTGAATGTCAGATCAAGGACAGTAATTCTAACACTAGACCTCCTCTGTAAATCTAAAATGGTAGCTTGTAAAGGCTTTTAAAATGTTGCCTATGGATATTAAAAATGTATGCAGTTTGTCGCCATTGCACGGGGCATGTGCAGTTTTAAAGCATGTCATGTTTGGCATCTATTTACTCGGCATACCATTATCTTTTATATTTTACAAAATAATTGACTAATATATTGTGCTTTTGTGTATTAAAAGTAAAAAAAGTTTTGTTTTTTTTTAATAGTGTTTGAAAAATCACTGTGTGAGTACTATGTGACATAAAAAATTGCAGCACCCACCATTTTATTCACTAGTGTGTTTGCTTTCAAAATATATATAATGTTTGGGGGTTTAAATTAATTTCTTAGCAAAAAATAGATTTTTTCTCATGTAAACAAAAAGTGTTAGAAAAGGCTTGATCTTCAGGTGGTCAGAAGAGTGAGTGATGAGTGGCATAAACTTCTAATGCTGGGCATAAAATGCCCCCACCCCCAAAAATGACCCCTTTTTGGAAAGTAGACACCCCAAGCTATTTTCTGAGAGGCATTTTGAATCAACAGAATAATTTATTTTTTTACCACAAGTTCATGGAAAATGACAAAAAATAATTTTTTTGTTTTTTTTTTAAAAATTGTCATTTAAATTATTTATTGCTCACACATGCCATGGGTATATGTGGAATTACTTCCCAAAATACATTCTTCTACTTCTCCCGAGTATGGGGGTACCACATGTGAGGGACTTTTTGGCAGTCTAGCCAAGTACAGGACACCAAAATCCAATAAGCACCTTCAGGCTTTTAAAGGGCTTTATTTCCACATTACACTTCCTGACTACCTATCACAGTTTCGTAGGCCCTGAAATGCCAGGATAGCACCAACCTCCCCCCCCCCAAATGACCCCTTTTTGGAAAGTAGACACCCCAAGGAATTTTATAAGAAGCATGGTGAGTATTTTGTAGATCTCATTATTGCCACAAGTACAAAAACATATATTTTTTTCTTTTTTTAAATTTCAAAACCTTGTGAGAAAAAATGAGATCTGCAAAATACTCACCATGCCTCTTTTTAAATTCCTTGGAGTGTCTACTTTCCAAAAAGGGGTCATTTGGGGGGGGGGGTTGTGCTATCCTGGCATTATAGGGGCCTCCTAAACTGTGATAGGTATTGAGGAAGTTACGCACCTTCAGGCTTTTAAAGTGGTCATTGGATTTCAGGCTCCTGTATGTGGCTAGGCTCCCAAAAAGTCTCACACATGTGGTATCTCCATACTCAGTAGAAGTAGCAGAATGTATTTTGGGGTGTAATTCCACATATACCCATGGCTTGTGCAAGAAAAATAACATTTAAATTACAACTTTGTGTAGAGAAAAAAAAAAGTTTGTCATATGCCTCTGAGCAGATGGCTTAGGGTGTCTACTTTCTGAAAAGGGGTAATTTGGGGGTGTTTGCACTGTCCTGGTATTTTAGCACCTCAAGAAATGTGATGAGCAGTCAGAAAGTAAAAGCTGTGTAAATTCCATTATATATACCATAGTTTGTAGACGCTATAACGTTCACACAAAGCAATAAATATACACTATTTGGGATTTTTTTAACCAAAAACATGTAGCAGAATATATTTTGGCCTAAATTTATGACTACAGTTTCGTTTTTTTGGATATTTTTTATGACAGGAATGAGAAAGTATTGTTTTTAAAAAAAAAAATAATTTTTTTTTCAAAACCTATTTTGTTACAGAGACAAAAATAAAAAGGACACAGGTGATCAAATACCACAAAAAAGCTCTATTTGTGTGAAAAAAAGGACATAAATATTATTTATGTACCATATTGCATGATCCACAATTGTCAGTTAATCTAGTGCACAGCTGTATAGCAAAAAAAATGGAGTAAATTACAGTATCTATACCATAGTTTGTAGACGCTATAACTTTCACACAAAGCAATCAATATACACTTATTGGGATTTTTTTTATCAAAAACATGTAGCAGAATACATTTTGATCTAAATTTATAACTAACTTTGAGTTTACTATATATTTTTTATAGCCGAAAGTAAAAAATATTATTTTTCTTCAACATTTCTTCAAAATGCTGGTTTTTTTGCCTTCCTCTGGATTAACTGTGGGTATAAGATTATAACTTTTTTTTTTTTTTTTTAATGGTTTACCTGGATGGACTTTTGTCTTTTTTTCAGCCAGACTAACTATGTATCTGTGTAAGTAACACTTTAACATTGTCTCCATACTTCTCTTTAAAAATCTCCCTCTCTTTCTCTCTCTCGGCACTTAGTAAATATGACAACTTTATTTCTACAGAAAAGGCAAATTATAAATACACAGTGAAGTCAAACTTTAGTTTTCTAATTGTCTGCTTTTGAAAGGAACTTTGTTGCCTTATTTAGTTAAAATCATCCTTTTTATGGTGGTGACACAACTAGAAAAGCTTCCTGAAGCATGTAGTCCAACAGAGATGATTATACATTACAGCAAGGAACTGTAATTATCTGTTAAGGAAAATAAATCTGGTAAGTGCTTGTATTAAAGGTATTTGAGACACTTTTGACATGTTAGGATGACAGCTCCAAAAATAGGTGTTTTAACCAAAGTAAGTAGAAAAAATATCATGCTATGTTTGTGCTTTTGACTGTACAGATACTTAACCTCTATGCTACATGTTAGCATATCTGCATGGCCAACCTTTACATCCCAGTAGTTCCTAGCTTGTTTTTTTACAGAATACATTATATCTCATGGAAGCAGTTATATTGCAAAAACATTTTGTTTATTAGGCACATTTAAGGTAAAAGTGCCTGATTTTCTTATGTCCATGGACCTCCCTGGATTTTTCTTGGAGAATCTGGCAAATACTGTGTAAGGAATTCCCCCTTTCCTGGAACTCATATTTCCCCACATACTGTAAGTTTGCCTGCCTGATCCTCAGGTTGCTGGGCATTCCCTTTGCTGACAGAAATATTGAAAACAACTTCACGAATCTTGTCAGTTAGGGCAGAGGTCTCCAAACTATGGCCCATGGACCACATCTGGTCCCCTACAAGATTTTATTTGATGTAGTACATCCACTGCCAGCCAGCCACCCAGCCATAACCCTCCACCATACCTCCTAACAGTGAAATTGAAAATGAGGGATACCTAGGGTTGGAGAAGACACATCATACACAAGGTGTGCTGTGGACAAAATGAGTGTGGCCCATTTGTGCTGAATATAGGGTATGGCCTAAAAGCGGCATCGTTAGAGTCTAAGCCTACATACAGTATACCATACCTCCCAACAGACCCAGATCGTTGGGACCTGTCCCACATTTTTACCCTACTCCCTCTGGCATTGCCTCTGTACACTGTGCCCACAGATCATTCATATGCAAACTGGAGAGGATTGTATATGAATAAATTGATGAATTATTTGCATATGAATGAACCAGGATATTAATTTACCATCCCATTTATGCTTCATTCATCAGGAAAGCAAAGGGAAGCTTTCCCTCGGCTCTAGTCACCTTGGACTCTCTGCTGCCACTGCACCTCTTGTGAGTGAGCTTAAGGGGGAAGGGATCTGTACTGGTGGGGGTCTGTACTGGATGGGAGGGAGGGGGTCTGTACTGGTGGATATAGAGGGGGTCTGTACTAGAGGGAAGGTCTGTACCAAAGGAGGGGTGTCTGTTCTGGTGGGGAGGGAAGGTGTGCTGTACTGAAGGGGGTTCAGTACTGGTGGGAAGGGAGAGGTCTTATCAAAGTTATTACAGGTTATCTTTAAAGCATATATTGTCATGCCAACTTTTTGCTGACCATATGGTGCACCACATTCTGCCCCTTTAAATATTGTTCCTCTTCATCAAGTTCAAAAGCTGGGAGGTTTGCTATCCCCAACACACTCCATAATTGCTGTGCTATGAGTGAGAGACTCGCTTACATCAACCTAAAGGATCAATAAAAGAATCCTTCCACGTGTCCACAAATCCAGAGTGGAGTACAATGCATGTCTCGCATAAACACAGATACAGTCAGGGGCCGAGGAATCCTTTTTTGCCAATAATAAACATTTTGGTGTGATGTGTGTACAGTTGTGCTCCCTTCCTCTTCACTGTCCATGTTTTCTGTGCATCCTCTTCCCCAGTTCTCCCCCCTCATCACTAGCCTTGCAGAGGTCACTGTATTCAAGGCCTTTGAGCAGCGCCATTTTCTGAATGCAGAGGGCCTGTGCGCAAAATCATAAGTTGCCCCCCGTGAGACCACAACAAGGGAGAGCCATGCCACACTCCAGCCACCTACACGTGTACTTTTTTTAAACCTCTTCATACTGAAAAAAAATGTTTCAGGAATAAAGTAACATACTGCCCCATGCAGGCTAGGGCGTGGCCAGACTGTGCTAACAGTAAGAGGGTCTTAAATGAGCATGGTTAAATAAACTGGAGTTCAACAGACATGTACTACATTAAACACAATCATTAAAAAACATGAAATCTTTCCATTAAATATGCTTTGCAATCTAACTTATAGAGGAACTTCATATAATAGTTGAATGACACTCTATTAACCTCTACATCAGAGTTCCCTCTTCACATCAAAGTTCCTCCTTTCCCATCAGGAGCCCCTCTGCTCTGTAAAAGCTCTGCTTTTACACCAGGCTTTCCCCTTTTCACATCATGGGCCCCACTCAAATCAAGTTTCCTCTTTACATCAGGCACCCTTCACATCCTTTGTATCAGAAGCCTACCCTTTCATATCAAATGCCCCCCCCCCCCCCCTTACATCAAAGTCCTCCCTTACAGCAGGAAACCTTTTTCACATGAGTAGTCCCCCTTAACATTAGAGTCCCCCTTTAACAGCAGGAGTATCCCCCCTGTTCATTTCAGAGTCCCTCTTCACATTAGGAGTCCCCTCACATCAGAGTCCCCTCTTTCAGATCTGAAGTCCTACCTTACATTAGAAGTATCACTTTACATCAGAGTCCCCTCCAGGGGCGGATTGACCATTTGGAAACTTGGGCACTGCCCGAGGGCCCGGGGTCAGTAGGGGGGCCCCATGAGATGCCCCTGGTACCTTTTTCATAGGCTTTTTTGAGTTTGGGCAAGGACACAGGGGCCCCATGATCCCCTATTTCCTGGGGGCCCCATGAGTTGTCAGTCCGCCCCTGGTCCCCTCTTAACATTAGTATCTCTCCTCTTCACATTAGGAGTCCCCTTTCAAATCAGAGTCGTCCCCCCCCCGAACATCTGTACCTGATACCTTATAGTGTGACATGAACTAAACAGCAGTCAGTCTGACAGGAATCCAAACAAGGAACTGGTCACTTTCACATGATAGTATCAGAACCTTGGCTGCAGTTCCAGGGCATCTACTTGGTTACACTGAACTGCAGCTGTCATTTCAACAGGCATTTGCCCGCTGTGCAGAAGTATAGTCAGCAGCATCTGGCAGTGGGGTGATGTGGAACAATGCTCAGCACTGCAGGATTGCGGTATTTATGTTAAAATTAAGCTCTCCCCCATTCCCCAGCCTAAATCCCCACTTCCTCTATCATTGTTGATTTTAAGGACTGCTGGCATCCTAAAAACCAATGACCTGATTTCCCTACACCCAGCATTTACAGGAGAACCTAACTTCTTCCATGCAGACCTGCTCTGCCTTCTGGATTTTGCCCTGCTGCTTTACCACCTAAAATACAAGAAGCAATTGTGTTTGGCACACATGGACTTAAGAAGAACCTTTGCTGGGCACTTCTAGATATAAGGAGGGTCTGCTGGGCACTTCTGGAAATAAAGGGTGACTTATTCATTTATTATTTTTATAACTGGAAACACGCATCCTATGTGTCAAACTCAGACCCAAGATACTGCAGCAATAAGTGTTTTTTTACATTGTCTGGGCAACCATGGAGCAGTCTGTGTGCCCCAATGTTAAAAAATTTCTTCAATTTCAGCATGGCGTGACTTGTACAACACTATTAATCCATTACTTCTATTAAACCATTTCCTCCATTTTGGTGCAGTGTGTGCCACATGCTGCTATTAGCTCCTGGGCAGGGCCGACTCACCCGCTGTCTCTGCTGTGTACAGATGTTTCCCAGTCCCACGATACATACTCCTGCTCAGGATGTGACATTTTGAAGAAGACACCACATTGCAGTGTCCCATTCCACCAGTCCATCTACATTCTGCCACCCATCTCCCAGTGACAGGGTGGGTCCTGCCTGAAACCAATGCAGACCCCATACACGCGGATAATTAACTCTTCCGTACCATATGGCTAGGTCTCTAGGATCTCCGGCATATGGGTCCAGTCCCGGTTACTGGAGTACTGACCACTCGGGAGGTAGGCTCTCCCCACTATACCTGAGACCCCTCACCCCTGTTGGTACCACTCTCCTGCTATGTAGCTGTCAAAACATCCTTTCCTTGTGCTGGTTGCCCCTAGCAACAACATGTCACCACTTCACACCTTGTGTGCATCACAGCCCTGTTTTTCTATATGCCATATGCCACAATGCACCCCCCTAAGTAATTTCAGACACGACAAAACATTTTTAAACATTTTACTTGAATAATGCAGCATGATGAGGATCACAAGATAACAGCTTAACGTAAAGTGTACTGTCTCATTTCCCTAACATTCCTAGTCCCTAAGAACAGGCTTGTGTGCTGCCCCGGCTAAGGAGAGAGTCCATGGTTGGTATCTTCTGGGAGGAGTACAAGTCCCAGCAATCCCACTACATGTGGAAAGCTGGAAGGCTTCGGGACACAGGTTTGTATCAGCTTTGCTGAAATCAGCAACATACAGTAAATGCTCTCCCATTTATTGCTGGCTGTCTATGTCTCTCCTTCCTGTGCAGAAGGCTGTGTTTTGTGGGCCACAAGGCTCAGTAGCCCCAGGCATGTCAGTAGGCAATCTGCAGTGAGGACAGTCAGGAAGAGAAGGTATCTGAAGGCAGAGAGGGACAGAGCCTTCAAGTGGTTGCTGAAGGAATGAGTTACATCTCAGCTGTCAGCCTTCCCTCTTCCCACATGGCTGGAACTTGTCTGAGCAGAGTTCCTCCTGATTTTATATTCACGGGAGGGTTCAGAGCCCAGCAGCAGTCCACCAAAAACAGAGATCTGGGGAAAATGTTAACCCTTTCAAGCTCCTCCCCTTGCCCTGCCTAATCTCAGCTTCACTGACTCTGGAAGTTCAGAGGTATGCACTTACTCATATATATATATTTTTCACTTTCAATCTTATTTATTAGTTGTATAAAGTACAAAAGTAGGAAAAAAAAAAAGCTATTCAGTCAGACCAGAACATAGTACAATGGTAAAAAAAAACCAGTTGTGTGAGGCCAGGGCCCTGGTATACATACAGGTAGCGTAAAAGCAGCAACAACTACAAACTGAGATAAGCGATTAAATCAAACACACGTTACATTAATATGTCAGAAACCTACATGAGGAGAGATAGTTGGCAGGGCTAGCTGCGGTCCTGTCATTGAAGAACAGGCCGAGGACCCAAAATATAGCTCGGTTCAGTCCCTTGTACCAAACTAGTATAGTCCAAGAAGAACAAGAGAGGAAAAAACAGGAAACAGGAGAAAGGGGAAAAAAGGAGAAAAAAAGAAAAGGAGGAAGGTGGAAAACCGGAGGGGAGAAAGATGTAGCTCCCATTTGGAGGCTAGAAGTAAAGCATTACAGACCCACGAGAACATATTTTGCTCAAGGTTCCCATGTTGCCTTAAATCACTTGACGGTATCAGTGAGCACACTAGGAAGTTGTTCAAACATTATCCAGGAGACCTTACGCCTATACAGTGACATAAAGACCAAACATGTTTTCCATGAGCAAGCTATCGTAAGCTTGGCTGCTAGAAATATGAAAAAGTTCAGCTTTCTTGTGGAGTGAGGCAGGTCCTCAATCGGCTCATTCAATAGTGCAATTTGAGGCAGCTGAGGAACCGGAGTCCCAGTGACTTTATGAATCAGAGCAAACACTCTATTCCGGAAGCCCCATAGTTTCAGACACTCCCACCAGACGTGATACATCGCACCCAGTAACTGACAACCTCGAAAGCAGAGGGGTGAGGAAGTCAGATACAACTTCGAAAGCTGAGCAGGAACCATATAGCATTTGGTCATTACCTTTATATTTGCTTCCACCAGGGAGATATTAAGAATTCTTTTATAGGCTAGGTGGAAAGTGGAATGCCAATGCTCGATATCTTTCTCAGAAGAGAAATCCGAGTCCCAAGCCCTCATATAGGGACATTATTCAGTGGAGGTAAGCAACAGCCTATAAATTATTGATATCCTTCCCCTATGGCCTGCCTCCTGTGTGCACTAGGATTTATAAGCAGTGACTGTGGGATCATTTGTAACCGTAGGATCTAAAGAGCACAAAAAGTGTGCAATTTGAAAAAAAACGAATGTCTCAGAAGGGGGCATTTTTAATCTAGAACGCCAATGTTGAAGAGTGAAAGTGCCTCTGGGAGTGAGAAAGTGGCCCATTCGGTAAAGACCCTTATTAAGCCACCACTGGAAGGCTTCAGTGTCCAGACCCAGGGAAAATTTAGGGATATTAAAAAGATGAGATAAAGGTTTGAAGGGGGAGATCAGATTTGCAATATTTCACTCTCTATCCCACACACTCAAAGAGTTTGACAGAGCGGGGGCTAGGATTTGCAACCGTTGTCTCAGCAGTTGCCATTTTGAAAAATCTAGGTGAACTGACTTAACAGCCACTCATTCCATATATATCCAGTCTGGTTTTTCAGTACGGGAATATACAGAGTTGAGCCACTTGGGAAGCTTGATCATAGCGCAGCAAATTGGGGAGACACGATCCTCCAACCATTTTGTGTGCAAAAGAGAACCTGTTTTGACAGCCTGTGTCCCTTACCATTCCAGATGTAACTAATAAGTTTGTCTTTAAATTTAGTGAATTCCAAATGGATTATAGCAATCGGTAATGAGTGGAAATAATATAAAATGCGTGGCACTAGAGTAATTTTAACCAAATGGATCCTGCCTAACCAGGATAGATCATGAGTCGCCCAAGCCCATAAATCCTCTTCTATCTTTTTAAATAATGGAGGATAGTTGACCTTGTATAGAGAGGATAAGGAGGGTGTCAAACAGATTCCCAGGTAGGGGACAAAGTCTGAACTCCAGGAGAAGGGAAACGCCTCCTGCAATCTGGCTACCAGGGACAAAGGTAGGTTAATATTCATGGATACCGATTTAGATTCGTTGTCCTACAGGCCAGAGACCTGTGCAAATACCTGAAGAGTCTTGAGAATATTAGGGAGCAAAACCAAAGGTGAGATTATAAATAGCAACAATTCATCTGCAAAGCATATTTATGAGGGTGCTCACCACACTCCACCCCATGAATATTTGGGTCAGATCTAATTGCAGTTGCCAGAGTTTCAATCATTATAGCAAATATGAGAGGGGAAAGGGGTCACCCTTGCCCCTACAAATCTGAATAGGATCAGAATGATAGCCCTGTAGACGAACTCTGGCTGTAGGGGCATTGTAAAGGGCACGGAGAATAGCAAGGAATCGACTCCCAAAATCCCTATGCCCCCAATATCTGGAAAAGGTATTCCAAAGACACCAAGATAAATGCCTTTTGGATGTCAATAGAAAAGAGCATACCCTGTTGAGGCTTCCCTCCATCCCAACCTGAATGCAACAGAGAGATTAAGTTGATAGCCTGTTGAACCTGGTCAAGACCCTGATTACCCAGAATGAATCCCACCTGATCTTTATGAACATAAGTATTGATGAAAGAAGCCAATCTATTAGCAAGTATCTTAGTCAGTAATTTCAAATCATTCTTGAACAGGGAGATCAGTCTATAATTTCTTTTTTTCGTATTTCAATGGTTTTTATTAACTTTTGTAAACAATTTAACAAGAAGGATTAGAGCAAAAGACACGCCCATGCAGGGGCTATCAATGGCACATAAAAAATAAAGAGATCAGTATGGTAACTCCAACAATGCAAGAGGTGGCTATCAATGACACATAAAATACAGAAACAGTGATATAACACCAACATAAATTTCCAGCCAAAGGCAAATATCTATCGCCTCACATAATCAAAAAAGAAAGAAAGAGGAAAAAAAAGGGGGGGAGTAAGGAAGGAAGAAGAAAACAAGACCAGAAGCAGGGATCTGGAAACGCATTTACCATACAGCATCATAAACCCAGACTAGCCAGGGGGGAGTGTAAGAAACGCATATGTTAACCACGGCTCCCATATTTTAAAACATTTTCGTTGGGAGTCACTATGGATACTCGACATCTGTTCATTGAGCATCCGAGCAGACATACGGTACCGCACCCCCTAAAGAGGGACAGACGGGCTCTTTCCATGTGGTCTATAATTTTTAACGGCTGCAGGGTCCTTACCCGGTTTAGGGATCACAGAGATAAATGTTGTGTTCAAATCCAAATTTAGGTCATGCCCTTCCCTCAAAGAGTTGAAGAACTGCACAAGGTGGGAAGCTAGAATGGCCGCAAATTTTAAGTAATAAAGAGCAGAAAACCTGTCCAAACCCATTGCAGATGAACGTTTGCTGTGTTTGATGGTCTTCAAAATCTCTTGAACTGTGATGGGACTATCCATTATCTCCCTGTGTGCCACTGCCAGTTTAGGGAGTAAAACTAAGTGGAGGAAGGCCGAGGACTTCTCTGGGTTCAAGTTGGGCAGGGCACGGTATACATTTTTGTAAAACCTATGAAACTAGGACAGGGCTTTCTCAGGATCTTGGGTATAAGCACCCGAGGAGCACCTAATTTTAGGGGGAGCAAAATGTCTCATTTTAGGGATGAGTTTGGCTGGTAGCATAGAGCTAATACAATCTCTCTGCGTATAAAATTTAGCTGCCGACCAACGCAGAATTTTTTTGGCACAGGTAGTCAGCAATAAATTCAATAAAACCCTAGTCAACTCCATTCACATCAAAAGCTCAGGTTGACATTTGCGGGCAGCAGTAAGAGCCTGGAGTTCTTTGTCAAAACTTTTGAAATCAACTCTATTTTCTTTTTTAATTTGCAATGTCATTTGGATAATATTTGGAGAGTTGCCTTATGTGCTGCCCACACCTTAATAGGGGATATGGTATGAGATTGGTTAAGAAGGAAGTAATCTTGAATACACGACTCAATTTCCGTACAACAAATCGGATCACTGAGAATTGATTCATTTAACCGCCAATTATTTGGCTTCTCCCCAGTGAAACCACCAACAAACGCCATCATCACTATCACATGATCAGACCAGGCCGCCTCTCTAATACAGGCCTTCTGAACCTGAGAAAGGAGGAAGAACCGAGTGGAGCAGCTTAGCTAGGCGCAGGCTGTTTTTAGGAGGGCGGCAGAGTCTCTTGCCCATTGGCTGCGCCTTATCAAGACTAAGATCTAAGACCAAGTTCGAATCACCCCCACAAATCACCTTGCCCTTGAAGTGCTGGGAGAAAGTGTGAAACATAGAAGTAAAGAAAGCTACTTGTCCCATGTTTGGGGCATAATATGAGAGGAATGTATACAGAGAGGGCCCAATATATCCTTTTAGGAGACGATACTGACCTTCAGGATTTTTATTTCCTGAAGTAGAGAAAAGACAATGTGTTTAGTAAAAGTATTGCAACCCCCATCGTCTTAGTCTCTGCATTAGCTTTATAGAAAACAGGTAAATGTTCATGTAAAATGGAGGTTTGTAAGTAGCAGGGAAGTGAGTTTCCTGTAGAAAAATAATATCTGCCCTCTGAGAGTGGTAGTATTGTAGAGCTTTGCGCCTTCTCTTAAGTGGGGAGTTAAGACCTTGCACATTGTGCGACCAGAGTCTAAAAAGAGGGGGTTTAGAAGATGCCATAGTGCACATTTATTGGGGACACGCCAATAGACAAAATCCAGCTGCTGTTTACCAACCTGTGAGTCCAGAGGGCCTTCAAGCTCCTAATATCTAGGTGAGAAACCAGGCACTGAGATATCATCCAAATTTGCCCACCGGGACTCCACCAAGAAAGAGATAGGAAGGAAAGAAACACATTTTGGAGTAAGAAGAACAAACAAGCAAATCTACAAATGATTGCATACGTTATATCATCAACTCTAAAGAAGTTAATTCCAAAAAGGAAAACCAAGGCCTGCAGACTTGCAAGCTAAGTCTGAGTCACAGCTCAAAAAAACCCCTAGCCCGAGCTGAGGCAGAAGGAGGCACATCCAAACCGGGGATCACCATGGTCGGCCTTAAGTAAAGATATCAGTTTTGCTAGTGTGATACTAATTGCAAGTGTTTAAAAAAGAAAAAACTCTCTCAGCTGATTGCGAAACATTCTAACTACCTGTACAGCCGAAAACCAAGACAACTCTAGACAGTTCAGAAACCACTCTCTCTGGGGGAGGAGTGTAACCACCAGCAAGGGAACATCTTCAAAGGCAGGATAAGGACATTCCTAATACACAGGCTAGTTGAATACAGGATGCAAAAAGTGGCAGTTCAAGGGGGTCGAGCATTCTTGGAGGAGTGAGAGCCCCGGGACTTCCAGAGTGAGGAAATTGGACGTGGAGACGTTGCGGCCTCAGGTGGAGGATAGTTGTATTTTTGTGAAGAGACAGCTGGAGGATCTTGAGAGATGATGCCTAGGTGGAGCAGCAGCTTCTCTCCTTCTAGGAAAGTAGAAAAGGCATAAGCCCTATTTTTGTTGGAAAAATGCAGTCGAAGCGGAAAGTTCCACCAGTATTTAATTTCCTGGCAAGAAAAGGCATTCAGGAGCAGTTTCAAGGCATGTGGCTTTTGGATGGTATAGGACAAAATATAAGCAAAGATTTGATCTTTGTGTCCGCTTTCATAACCAGCTCATTAGTGGCATAAATGATATCACAGGGGGGACCGTCTGAGCATGGAGCTTGTAGCGCTTGCTGGGCTCTATCCAATTTCAGGCGATGATCTGCCAAATCTGGGAACGGGTCCTGCAGGAAAGAGTGAAAAACAGCATCAGTGTCCTTCTCCGATTCTGGCAGACCCTGGATCCTAAACTTGTATTCCATGGACCAGTTCTTGAGGTCATCAATCTTAGACAGTGCCACATCAAGTTGTGCCTGAAGATCTTGCATGCACTGCATATGTTGATTTGTACAAGAAATTATACTTTGGAGTTTAGTTTCCACTACTTCCACCCTCGTGCCTAGGCCTTGAATGTCAGCAGTAATCAGCACTGCTGTTCTGGCAAGGCCTTGCTCCAGAAGCTTGAAAAATGTAGTCAATAGTGCTTGGTGAGCCATATCAAAATGTGGGAAGGGGTTCAGGACATTGCAGCCATGTCTGGGTTAGGGGGTTGTGAGATAGGCTGTGAGTCCAGGAACCCTTCAAGTGTGTGGGCCAGGAGGGACCCCGTAGAGGCCAGTAATGATCCTAGGTGTGGAATATTAGTGAGAGGTAAAGAGGAGCCCACACACCTTTCAACAAACCTGTCCCCCTCATCAGCATCCTCTTGGCTGGGGCCGCCTTGTGTCTCCCCTTGTAGTGCAGCGGCCTTCTTGGACTCTCGCTGGGAAGGGTTTGAGGTTGGCGGCGGCTGGAACCAGGCTCCGTGACCCATGCCAGCAGTCATGTAGAGTGTGGGAGAGTCCTGGGCGTTGAAGAACCCAGCAGGAATGCTGTATTGGGCCAGAGTAGGCAGCCGTGGCATAGAGCTACACGGCTAAGCAGCTATCTTGCCGGAGCCTGGGCATGTGCCTCCTTTTTTTTTTTTTTCTCTTTTTTTAAGAGGATGTGCATATTTACCTTAAATGATAGTTCCTTAAACTGTTCCTTTCTATCCATTTCTGTCTGATCCCTCAATTGCTGCCTCCTCCTGCTTGATGCATGCTCCCAGCTGGCTTTATATGTGTCCACAGTCAGTGTCTGGCAAGCCATGCCCCTGATTCCTCCTCCTCCCAGCAGTTTGACTGATGGCAACAGGAGTGTTTGACTCTACTGTCCTCAGTACCGTCCTTCAAGAAACTCAAGGAAGAGACATAGATTGGTTGGGACCAGGGGCGGACTGACAACTCATGGGGCCCCCGGGCAATAGGGGATCATGGGGCCCCTGTGTCCTTGCCCAAACCTAAAAAAGCCTATGAAAAGGGTACCAGGGGCATCTCATGGGGCCCCCTACTGACCCCGGGCCCTCGGGCAGTGCCCAAGTTTCCAAATGGTCAGTCCGCCCTTGGTTGGAACTGGTGGCTGAGGGGAAAGAAGGCAGGTAATTCTATGGGTTCAGGGGACACTGAAAGGTACTGGGGCATTTTTTTGCCTTAAAATGTAAATGTAATATATTGCAGCTTATCAATGCTTAATGGCTGCATTGGTTTTCTTTTTTCTTATTTTCTTTATTTTCACCTAGTGATCCAGTCAGTAACACACTTTCTGTTTTGGGTGTCTCCATTTCACTGGAGGAGCAATGGAGACACCTTAGGACAGCAACATTGTTAGCGTGGGGAGAGGGTAGCGTTAGATGCATTAGCAGATGTAAGAAATTAAAGCCAGACTCCATCTAACACTTTTTAAGGAGTCACAGTATTTTTTTAATTTTTCCTTTTGGGATAAAGATTTTTGTGAAGAAATTAATAAAAGAGGACCATTGTAAGAACCCCTGTCAGTGTTAAATGGTTTGTCTCAACCCTTTAACTGCACAGCTTGGTCTGTGAAAGGAAGTTCTCAGGAAAGATTTCCTGACTGGATCAACAGATGAAAATAAAGCCAAAAAAGCCTAAAAAAAGAAAACAAATGAAGCCACCACATTGAAGGATTGGGAAGCTGCAATATACTTCATTTTTGTTGGGTTTAATACTGCTTTTAATACAGAGGATGCAAGAAGGTAAAAATAATGTCTAGGGGGGCATGGACTGACCTCGTCCAAAATGACCACCTGAGAATGGAGCCATCCCAGAGGAGCCACACGTCGGACATGGGGAAGTCACACCGCAGCGGGTCCACATCACGTTCTCGCTTCCTCAAGGAAAAGAGGACACAGCTGAGCCAGAATATCCTAGAGATATTCCGGACACATCCACAGGCCGCATCCCAGGCCTCCCAGGCCATGGTCTCGCATACTGTTATTTTCGGGAGTCAGAGCTTGAGCTGCGAGCGGAACACACATCTTCAGCCTGCCTCTACCTCTTCCACAGCTCCACAGTACCCTAGCTTGGCTGACCTACATGACATAGCGGCGGACATCAAAAACACCCGGTCGGCGGCGATCACAGAGCTCCGCCAAGATATTCACATTATGGCTACTCACCTGCAATTGGTGGAACATCAAACTTCACATTATGAGGCCTCCATTAATCATATGGCATGCGTTGCTGACTCCCATACACTGCAGATGAGAAATCTTCAGAGGCACTTGGAGGATCTGGATGATAGGGGCCGCAGCCATAACTTACATAGTTTCATGGTTAGTCTGGCTGAAAAAAGACAAAAGTCCATCCAGTTCAACCATTAAAAAAAAAAAAGTTATAATCCTACACTCACAGTTGATTCAGAGGAAGGCAAAAAACCCAGCAAAGCACGATCCAAATTCCTTCCTGATCCCCCGAGAGGCAATCAGATATTCCCTGGATCAACTTTACCTATAAGTGTTAGTATCCAGTTATATTCTGTGTATCTAGGAAAGAATCTAGGCCTTTTTTAAAGCAATCCACAGAGGTGGCCAGAACCAACTCTTGCGGGAGTCCATTCCACATTTTCACAGCTCTCGCTGTGAAGAAACCTTTCTGTTGTTGGAGATTAAATTTCTTTTCCTCCAGACATAAAGAGTGCCCCCTTGTACTTGTTATAGAATTTATAGCTGATATTATAATCATTTATGCTTAGTAGAATAAGTTAAGATTGTGTACGTGATAAACTACATGAAGCAGTTTGCTGATTTTTAGACAGTTGTATGACACAATAATGTCCTGTTAAGGGCGAAGTGAGATAACGGTCAAAACCTTATATGGGATAGTATAAGAAAAAGACCAAATATGGTTATGGTACCTATATTGTAAGCCAAAGTCATACTTTCTCTTGGAAATGACAATAAAGGGCTGAGATCCCCCTGACCAATCAGTTATTAGCATGTATATAAAGCTATGGGAAGGGAATTAAAATCAGACAAGTCTGAGTAAACTGTGATATTTTTATACTTGTTTCCTCGTACGAGAAATAAACAGTTTAACCTGATCCTGAGTGTGGTCTTCAGTGAATTTCCTTCACAAACTTGGTCCTTCGAGCCAGAACCCAAGATGCTGGAAAGTGACCAGAACACCTGGTGGCCGACAACCGTACGGTGAGCCCCGGTTCCATCCGGGACTCTGACTTTAAAGACCTCCGTCTGAATTGACACAAAAAGAGGCTGGCAGGCCGGCTGGTCCCCAACACAGGTGACGGGTTCTGAAGAATCGGCAAAAGACCCATTCTGGACCAGGGTAAGTCAAATTATAAATTGTGAATTCTTAAAGAAAGATTTATGAGATAAGAAGACAACAGTGTTTTAGTAGGACACAAGAACAGTGTATTCTAGGATAAAGTAATATTGCTAGAAAGTCTGTGAGTGATTGCGAGATAACAAATACTGTTGAAAGTGTCTGTGTGAGAGGACCATAAAAAAACTCTGTATACACGTTAAAAATGGGCCAGAGAAGTACTAAGAATGAAGAGATGAATGATGATACAAAATACATGTATGATTTGAACAAAGATAATGTGAAATATGTCAAGTTATGGAGAGACAAATTTGATTTTGATGCATCTTTAAACAAAAATGCTTGTGTATTACGGTGCAGAAAACGTAAGTCTGAGGCAGGTACTAAATCTAGGAAACAAAAGGTGGGTTTACCTCAAACCCAAAAATGGCTTGAAGAATCGAACAGGAGGTTTAATTCAGAAAAATACAAGAAAACATTTTTTGTAGATAAAGAACAGGATGATAATAGCCTTGTAACCCAGAGTCTGGTACACAATGTTTATCCAAGACTAGAGACACTGCCCAATGCTCTGGAGGTGCCGCAGGTGCCTCCACCGGAGTACCAGGCTCATACCCACCCCACGGGGATAGTGACAGCCTAGGCACCTGTCCAAACAGTGATGTCCACTAGTAGAACTAGGCAAGGGACTCCATATCGCACAATTGTGGTGGAACAGGAGGTTCCAGAGTTAAAAGGGGTCCAACAACCACTAAAGGTGAATCAGGACTGTTTAGCAGTGGAGGAGTACCCCTAATTGAGGTACCTAATCCTATGGCAGGTCAGGACCGTGCAGCAGGCAAGGGATGAGGTCTACACCCTCCCACCATGATGGCTTATCATCCTTGGACCCCAGAAGACGTAAAAAAGGCAACAGAGAACATTCCCCACCCAAGGGTAAATTTAGTACAATACACCGAGGGAATAAGGGGAATGATAGCGAGTTATCATCTAAATGCTAGAGAAATTGAAAAGATAGTTAGACAGACCCTGGGGCCAGAGTGGTATCACATAGCTGGGAATTGGAATGCCCTAGGGGCGGGTAACCAAGTCCTACCCTATAATGATGCTGAAACAAACCAAAGGACTGAGGCCCTCATAGAAAGAATAGGACTCCGTTGGGTACAACAGACAGACTGGACTGTCATAAACCAGTGTATGCAGAAAGAAGAAGAGGCAGTGGATGATTATATTGTCAGAATGAGGGAGGTGTTCAATGCCCATTCAGGCATCACAGTACCAGACAATATGGGACCGGACAGCCCATATGAGCAGCAGTTAAAGAATGCTATTTTGAAGGGATTGCTGCTCCCCATATCTAGTTTTGTAACAAAACATATGGTCACTCATAGAACATGCAGGCTGCAGGAACTCATTGAATATGTTAGACATGCTGAAAGGCATTTCCAGGCAAAGAAAAGAGCTAAAAAGGGGAAGGTGTTTTTGGTAGAAGAAGATACTGACGTACATGTGATGGAAAGGGACAGATCAAAAGGCTCCCAGCGCAGGCCTCGCATAAAAGATTATGAGGGGAGGAAGAGTAGGGGTGAATGCTTTTTGTGTGGCAAAAAGGGCCACCTAGCCAGGGATTGTAAGTTGAGAAGAGAAGAAGAGGCATGACTAGAGGAGGCAAACGATGATGATGTAAAAACAGAGGAGGAGGGTGAGGTCCTTGATGTTTGTAGTATTGAAATGTATCTGCAAAGTGAAATAAGACCAGAAATTGTATTGACTGTAGAAGGGAAAGAAGTCACCTTCCTATGTGACACGGGCTTGTAGGACACTGATACACCCACAGGATATGCCCAATGGGGTGAAAAAGAAGGGGACAATTTTTGTGAAAGCTGCAAATGGCATGTTCTGTGAGGAGAATCTGTCAGAAAAGGTAATGGTGGAGGATCTGGAGACAGGCAGAAAATCCGAATGTAGGATTGTAATGTCAAAAAGGTGTCCGGTGAATTTGTTGGGAAGAGATTTATTACACTTACTGGATATCTCAGTGGTACCAGTGGAGGGTGGACTTAGGGCTCATAGGGCAGGTGGGATAAATGTGGTAACTTCTGATGATGAACCATACTACTGGTACAGTCTGGATCTCTGCACCACTGGTCCAGGTTGTGTGCAGCAGCATCTTTTCAAAAAAGCAGAGGAAAAGGTAAGAGGTAAAAATGATAAGATTCAACAACATGCCCACTGCACGATGTATTTTAAACACTCTTTGGGACCAAATGAGTGTTATGAAAAGAAGTTGACAAAATTTTCAGGGGTCAAGGTCACCCTAAGAGCCCTATATTGGGATCAGGAGGGAAACAGCGTGGCCACCTGTCTCCTCCCTGATGAAATATTCAAACTGTATCGAGATAGAACAATGCACCATGTGTCTATCACCAGAGGGTTTTCTACCGAGTGGTACGGACTAGGGGATAAAGTGACAGAGTGGGCGCACATGACCCCTAAATAAAGGAAGAGCCAAGGCATAGGGATGTGCAAATTGAATTGGGTAACTCAGTGTCCCCCAGCGGTACATCTCTCAGAACGGTACAGGGAAAAAGAGTTACTAGCACTCCTGACCCAGGAGGAGGAGGATACCCTGGCAGGGATCCCCTCCCACCTGTAGTCCCAAGGGAATACAGATGTAGGATTGATAAAAACTGCTAGTGAAGTACAAATCCCACCCAAAAACACCATGAGGCCTCATCAGAAGCAGTACCCACTAAGAAAGGATGTGGAGGAGGGGGTAGCCCCCCTTATCAATGAACTTCTTGAAAAGGGCATAGTAATAGAGTGCCCTGATTCCCCATGCAACACGCCCCTGTTCCCAGTAAAGAAACCTCAGGGAGGCTGGAGGTTGGTTCAGGATCTGCAGGCAATTAATAAGGCAGTAGTGCCCAGGGTCCCAGTGGTCCCGGACCCACATGTCCTCTTGAATGATCTCCAGCCGAAGAATGAAGTCTTTTCTGCGATTGATGTGAGTAATGCTTTCTTTTCAATACCCTTGCACAAAGAGAGCCAGTTCTGGTTTGGCTTCACATATAGGGGGTAAAAGTATACCTACACCAGACTGCCACAGGGCTACTGTGAAAGTCCCACTATATTTTCCCAAGAAATTTCAAACAACCTATCCCGATTTGAACCTATCAGGGGGAGCCAGATACTACTATATGTGGATGACATATTGATTGCATCACCCACAGAGCAGGACTGTAGACAAGACACGATAGCACTGTTACACTTCCTAGCAGAACAGGGCCACAAAGTCAGTAAAGACAAACTGGAGCTGTGGAGGAGGGAGGTTAAGTATCTGGGTTATGTTCTCTCCCAGGAGGGGTGCCACCTAGATGGAAAGCAGAAAGAGGCCATCCTCCAAGCACCCAAACCTTGCACCAAAAAAGAAATGATGTCCTTTCTAGGGATGGCAAATTTTTGCAGGGCTTGGATAGCAAATTACGTAGAAGAGGTGGCAACCCTGTCAGAATTGATATATGACATCCCCATGTCTGTCAGGGATCCTGTGGATTGGACTGCCCTGGCAGAAAAGGCCTTCATTAGAGTGAAACAACTCATAGTGGGGTCTGCAATGCTAGGGCTGCCCAATTATGACAAGGTGTTCTAGCAAACTGTGGATTGCAAGAAAGGGTACATGACTTCGGTATTGACCCAAGTATATGGAGAAAAACACAAGCCCCTTGCATTTTACTCAACCAAATTAGATCCGGTGGCAAAGAGTCTGCCACCTTGTGTACAGGCGGTGGTGGCAGCCTCGATGGCAATCAGGGCCTCAGCAATGATGGTGCTGTTCCATCCCCTGATACTCAGGGTCCCTCATGCCATATCAGTGGTCCTGCTGCAAGACAAAATTTTATATTTGTCCCCCGCAAGACACCTGTCATGCATGACTACATTGCTTGGGCAACCTCATGTCACCATTGAGAGATGAACCACGCTAAATCCCTCAACTCTTATGCCCACTCAAGAGGATGGGGAACCCCATGATTGTATGGCAGAAATTGATGAGAGGGTACTCCCAAGGAAAGACCTCACTGATATACCCCTTGAAGATGCGGAGGTAACCCATTTTGTAGATGGGTCCTGTAAGAAAAATGAACTAGGCATTAACATGACTGGATATGCTGTAGTCACAAAAGATGGTGTGATAGAAGCAAGAAAACTGCCAAATTCCTACTCAGCGCAGCAGGCCAAAATCATAGCGCTGACTAGGGCCTGTGAACTAAGTCGGGGAAAGAAGGTGAACATTTACACAGACAGTCAGTATGCCTTTTCAACAATACATGTGTTTGCACAACAGTGGAAAAATAGAGGAATGGTAACAGCAGCAGGTAAACCAATACAGCATAAAGACTTAATTCTGTCATTATTAAGTAGTGTCCAAAAACCAAAGCAGGTTTCTATTTGTAAGTGCGTAGCGCACAAAAAAGATTCTAACCCAATCACTCAAGTTAATGCCTTAGCTGACAAAGCAGCAAAAGAAGCCACAGAAAATGGTGAGGTAGCACACCTTCACTTTTCTGATCCCCAAAAGGAGTCACAGGTACAAAAGGTAATAAACCATGAGTGGTTAAGGGATATGCAGAAAGCAGTAACAGAAACAGAAATGGATATTGAAGGAAGCGGTACAAAATGAAGGCATCTGTACAAACACAGAAGGAAAACCGATCCTTCCCTCAACGCTGTATAGATATGCGGCCTTGTTGAGCCATGGGCAGAGCCATGTCTCAAAAGGGGGGATGGTGCAGATGGTTAACCAAGTGTTTACAACGTATGGGTTTACAAACTACACAAAAGATTTTTGTTTAACCTGCAAAGTCTGCAATAGGCACCATGCCCAGGGGGCCATGAGACCTTTACGAGGCCAATTTCCACTACCTCGTTATCTATTTCACACCATATGTATGGATTTTATCAAACTGAACAAATGTGAAAACAAGAAATACTGTTTGGTGATTGTAGATATGCTTAGTAAGTGGACAGAGGCATTCCCAATGACGCACCCTGATGGCCAATCAGTAGCTAAAGCCATCAATAAGGAGATAATCCCACAGTTTGGGATTCCCTCAGTCATTTACAGTGACAATGGGTCACATTTTGTAAATCAAACGGTCCAACAAATTGGTAAGTGGTACAATATAGACCTAAAGAACCGCTGTGTATATCACCCCCAGTCTGCAGGCACTGTAGAAAGACACAATGGTACACTGAAAAGCAAACTGAAAAAGGTAATGGAAGAAACAGGAATAAATTGGGTACAGTGTTTACCAATGGCCTTGCTAAGTATGATAGTAACTCCCATTGCAAAGGGCCTGACCCCGCATGAGATGATTTACGGTAAGCCTTATTACATCCCACAGTTGAGGCCCTTTGCAAGGGAAGATGAGGAAACAGGCTGTGAGTTAGCGACTTACATGAGGCAGCTGCTAACATCTAAAGAAGTATTGTCTCCGAATTCTCTTACAGGGAAAGAAGAACACAGTAGACAAGAATACCTTGTCTGGCCCGGAGACTGGGTGTGGATCAAAATAATCAAGAGAAAACACTGGTCAGACCCAAGGTTGGAGGGTCCCTTTCAGGTACTACTATCTACTCTCACGGCAGTGAAAATTGCTGAAAGAAACCCGTGGATACACCTGACACACTGCAAGAGAGCAGAAGGACTAAGGACAGAGAAGGGGACACCCACAGAACCTTGAGTGTAAAGTCCGGCTACAAAGGGGGGTGACTCCAATAGGGACCATCCATCTCAAACCCGGTGAAGAAACAACGACACAATACAGGTTCATAGGGGCGGTTAGGAGACTTAGGGAAACTCCGATATTAGAGGACGGGTATTTCACCAAGACATGGACAGGCAGGATCATGATAAGGATAATGGTAGTAGGAAGCATTGCATTTTTAGTACTGATGCTTTGGGACCTGAACCTTAAGGCTCAAGATAAGAAAATACATCAGAGAGAACTAGTGAAAGGCCCAAATGGTGATTTAATCATCACCATCAATGAGGGGTCTGTCACGGCAGTCCAATTAGACGTCTGCCAGATGATAGACTGCCCACGGCACTGGGTACTTAGGTACATTCGCAGTGAGAAATATATGTGTGGGACTGCCGCATGCTCTTCGTGGTCTGAAGTGTGATGGAGCACGGATTCAGATGGCTATTTGACCTCGTCAGCACAGGTGCCCCCGCAAAAAAGCAGCCTGGTACAGCGATTAAGCCTGCGTAAACTGCCGCCACAAGGAGGAGGTATTAATCAGCTGTTATTAGTTCTGAAAGATGCAACAAGGGAAGACTCAGGCACCTATAAATTAGGCATACACGCACCTTTGGGAAAGGATGAAATGGGAACAATACAAATTCAGGTACTTTGGAAACTACGGGATGCACCCCAAGCCACCAATATGCCCTGGTTAAAACTTCAGCCAGACCTGTTTAAAACTGATTTTACATATAAAGAACAGCTAAGTATAGAAACAGGATTTGGGGACAAGAATGAATGGATAGAATGGGTAAGATGGACCACTAGGTCCAAAGGGCTGGGAAACTGTATCTCTTGCGCAAATTTGCGCCCCCCGATTAGCCACAGTCCCCATTCTAGCTGAGGAAACAAACTTGTCATGTGTACTAAGAATGTTCAAGGGAAGGAAGGAGAGTGTGAGGAAGAAAAAAGATTGTATATAGTCACCAGAATGCAGAGCATCTTGCCATCAGTTAAAGCGGTGCCAGGGAACTTTACCTGTTTTAGTAGCACTGAAGAAGCAGGACACCAGCTGGTTGAGTTGCCCCCAGCTTACTGCATTAGGAACATATCCATCCAGACCCCACCGTATCATCAGGAGTGGTTTCAGGAGCAGAAATGGCAGGTGGCAGATGCCTGGTGGTTATGTGGGGATATGAAACTAAGAGCTAAACTCCCCCCCAAGTGGAAGGGGAGTTGTGCCTTAACACACCTGCTTCTCCCCTTCTAAATGATTCCTGTAGTTGAAGAAATTAAGCCAGTAGTGAAGCAATACCACTACAAAACCAAGAGAGACGCACCCAAAGGATCTTTTGACAGCCGAGTCTACATAGATGCTATCGGAGTATCTCATGGAGTTCCGGATGAGTTTAAAGCCCAAGATCTGGTTGCGACCGGCTTCGCCTCCATCGCCATATGGGTCCAATCAAATAAGAACGTCAACTGGATCAACTATATCTACTACAATCAACAGAGGTTCATTAACTACACCAGAGATACCCTAAAAGGGGTGGCTAGCCAGTTGGATGCCACCTCTCTGACAGCGTGGCAGAATCGACTTGCTCTTGATATGCTGTTGGCGGAGAAAGGAGGAGTGTGCAAGATGTTTGGCACCTTTTGCTGCACCTTCATCCCAATAACACAGCACTGGATGGGAGCATAACCAAGGCTCTGCAAGGACTGCAGATGTTATCTGATGAACTGGCTGAGAACTCTGGTATCGAGAACCCTTTGGCTGGACTGTTCGAGACATGGTTTGGAAAATGGAGTGACTTGGCCAAGAGTCTGCTAATATCCATGGTCATGGCAGCCTCGCTGCTGGTATTGTGTGGCTGCTGCTGCATTCCTTGCATTTGAGGACTTCTGCAGCGTCTAATAGACTCTTCCCTTACAAAGACTATGTTGGTTACTAAAAATGAGGATGAATTTGAAGGACTGGTGGTGATGGACTGATTTTGTGCAAGAATGACGGTTCTTACCCTAAAATAATAGGGGTAGGAATCTGAAAGTAAGCATAAAAGGAGTATAAAAAGGGGGGAAATGTTATAGAAATTATAGCTGATATTATAATAATTTATGCTTAGTAGAATAAGTTAAGATTGTGTATGTGATAAACTACATGAAGCAGTTGCTGATTTTTAGACAGTTGTATGACACAATAATGTCCTGTTAAGGGCGAAGTGAGATAACGGTCAAAACCATATATGGGATAGTATAAGAAAAAGACCAAATATGGTTATGGTACCTATATTGTAAGTCAAAGTCATACTTTCCCTCAGATATGACAATAAAGGGCTGAGATCCCCCTGACCAATCATTTTGAGACACAATGGCTAAAGGTAGTTATTAGCATGTATATAAAGCTATGTGAAGGGAATTAAAATCAGACAAGTCTGGGTAAACTGATATTTTTTATGGTTATCTCCTCGTACGAGAAATAAACAGCTTAACCTGATCCTGAGTGTGGTCTTCGGTGAATTTCCTTCACAGTACTCTGTGATGACTTTAGGGTCAATAACTCTACATTGAGTTTACTATATGAACCACTGATGTATTTATACATGTTGATCATATCCCCCCTTAATCTCTTCTCACTAGAGAATAAATTCAGTTCCTCTAATCTTTCCTCATAGCTGAGCTCCTCCATGCCTCTTATCAGTTTGGTTGCCCTTCTCTGTACTTTCTCCAATTCCACAATGTTCTTTTTGTGAATTGGTGCCCAAAACTGAACTGCATATTCCAGATGAGGTTTTACTAATGATTTGTACAGGGGTAAAATGATATCTCTCTCTCTGGAGTCTATACCTCTTTCAATACAAGAGAGGATTTTACTCGCTTTAGAAACCGCAGCTTGGCATTGAATGCCTTTATTAAGTTTATGATCTACCAGAACTCCCAGGTCCTTCTCCACCATTGATTCCCCCAGTTGTACTCCCCCTAGTATGTATGATGCATGCATATTCTTAGCCCCCAAGTTCATAACCTTACATTTATCAACATTAAACCACATTTGCCACATACTGTAGTTGCCCAATTACACAGTGCATTCAGGTCGGCTTGTAAGTTGAAGACATCCTGTAAGGCCTTTTGTCCACTGCACAACTTGGTGTCATCGGCAAAGACTGAAATGGTATTTTTAATCCCAGACCCTATCAGGGATGGACTGACAACTCATGGGGCCCCCGGGCAATAGGGGATCATGGGGCCCCTGTGTCCATGCCCACACTCAAAAAAGACTATAAAAAAGGTACCAGGGGCATTTCATGGGGCCCCCTACTGACCCCGGGCCCTCGGGCAGTGCCTGAGTGCTCTAATGGTCAGTCTGCCCCTGGACCCTATACTGTTTATAAATATATTAAAAAGTAAGGGTCCCAACACTGAACCTTGGGGTACACCACTGATGACCCTAGACCATTCAGAGTATGAATCATTAACCACTACTCTTTGAATACGATCTTTTAGCCAGTTTTCTATACATTTGCATACAGATTTTTCCATGCCCCTAGACTTTATCCTACACATTAGCCGTGTGTGGGGAACTGTGTCAAACGCTTTTGCAAAATACAAATATACCACTTCCACCACCTCCCTCTGTCCAAGGCTTTGCTCACCTCCTCTTAAAAGAAATCAGATTTGTTTGACAACTTCTGTTTTTCATGAATACATGCTGTGTGTTGCTTAAAATATTTTTTTCCAGCAAGAACTCATCTATGTGGTCTTTTATTAAAACTCTCCAGTATCTTCTTAACTAAGAAGTTAAACTAACAGGTCTATAATTACTTGGTAAAGATTTTGACCCCTTTTTAAATATTGGCACCACGTTGGCCTTACGCCAATCCAGTGGTACTATGCCAGTCATTAAAGAGTCCCTAAAAATTAGAAACAATGTCTTTGAAATGACAAGCCACATAGGTGTGATTTTTAGCCTTTTAAACTTGTTGCCCATGGGAATATATTTTGCATTATTGTGTTCACATACAGTCTTTTTGAAGAACTCCCATTTCTGTGTTGTATTCATTGATGCCAATATTCCCTCCCAGTCTAAGTCTTGGAGAGCAGCTCTCAGCATTGGAAAAAAGAGGTTGTTGGCACCGATGGCCGTGTACACAGCATCAAACAGTTAATCAATTGTGGCATTTTCTATGTAATTTACGGTTTGATCTGTTCATGCGGCCTCTTATGCGTTGGTCGTACCACACTTTCACTAAGAGTCAGATTTGGTGAACACAAATGCAACATCATCAATGGGAAAGACTTAAACCAAAATTCCAAAAAGAAAAATTAATCTGTACCTCAACACTTCCAGGAAAAGCACAATAACAACCCATCATGATTAAGTTTGTTCGGTATAGAATCAGTGAGAGGTGATTCAGATAATGGTAGGAAATTTCCAAAATTATCTGTAAAATTAGTTGATTTTTGCAGTGTTTTGTGAGCATATCTGATACTATCTAGTATTACACAAGATTCTCTTTGGATAATGAGATATGCATATGTAACATTCCTTTGTATTCATTTATATACATATGGACCTTTTCATCCATCTTATCCCAATCAGAGTTTTATTTACACTTGTATACATTTTACTATAGCCTTTATCCATCTATATATATATAGTGTTGTTTTTAATTTGTCATTATGAATTTGCATATGGTTACATTTGCTTATTTTTGTCCAATCTGTCCATACCTGTAATCACATCATAGTGTGCACATCCATACAGGGCTTATGGTAAACCTCATCATTCCTAGGAGTATTTATTTATTTATTTGTTTATTAATCTAGTACCAGTCCTCTATTGATTATTCTTTATCATCAGTAATACTATTCCCATTATCATTACTCATCCCCATAGTATAGACCAATGTACTATCTACAGTATTATCCATCTTCCATTATCATCATCATTCACTTCTTATCCATAAGGGATGTCTCCAGCGATTACCTTAATTTATTTATATGCATTTATATTTATATGTTTTTATTTCCCTTCTGTTTTCTCACACACAGATAGCGATGTATTAGTGGCCGGGGACACATTGTCCTCTTCCTGGTCCCACTGGAGTGCATGGTGAGCCATTACTTTTGGCGGTGGCTGCCAGCTGACTCTTGACAGCTGACATCCGGCGGCTCTCCATACTCAGCTTTCTCAGTCCCTTTGGAGAGCACACCAGGCCTGGACTTCCGGCTGCATCTGTCAGCTGACAGGTCAGCTGACACTGCCGACCTCTGGTTGTGGAGAAATTTCTGCCTCCACTTTGCAGAAATAGAACATTCTTCACTCTGTGGAATGCACATGCTGGCGTGCATTCCAGGATTGTGCACACACATGTCATATCCTCCATCCCCATCATTCCAGTGCAACACCACATCACTGTTTAATCTTAGCCCACTCGACATGGCCCAGTGATCTAGGATGCTTTACATATTACTGACAAGGATGATGTGAGTGTATATACAGTTAGGACAATACATATTTGGACACAGGCACAGTTTTAGTTTTTTTCAGGTATTGACCAGAACATATTCAAGCTATAGTTATATAATGGAAATGGGCTGAAAGTGCACACTCTCAGGTGTAATTTGAGGGTATGTACATCCAAATTGGAGGAATGGTTTAGGAATTACAGCTCTTAAGAGTATCCATCCCCCCTTTTTCAAGGGACCAAAAGTAATTGGACAATTGAATCAAAAGCTGTTTCATGGCCAGGTGTGGGCTACTCTATTATTTCTTCATCAATTAAGCAGGTAAAAGGTCTGGAGGTGATTCTAAGTGTGGTATTTGCATTTGGAATCTATTGCTGTGAACCTACATCATGCGTTTAAAGGAGCTGTCCATGCAAGTGAAGCAGGCCATTGTAAGGCTTCAAAAATGAAACAAATCCACCAGAGAGATAGCAGCAACATTAGGAGTGGCCAAACCAACAGTTTGGTACATTCTGAGGAAAGAAGAATGCACTGGTGAGCTCAGCAAAACAAAAAGGCATGGACGTCCACGGAAGACAACAGTGGTGGATGATCGCAGGATCCTCTCTATGGTAAAGAAAAACCCATTCACAACATCCAGACAAGTGAAGGACACTCTGCAGGAGGTGGGCATATCATTGTCAAAGTCTACAATCAAAAGAAGACTTCACGAGAGCAAATACAGAGGGTTCACCACATGGTGCAAACCAGTCATAAGCCTGAAGAATAGAAAAGTCAGATTAGACTGCCAAAAAACACCTAAAACAGCCAGACCAGTTCTGAAAAAGCATTCTTTGGATGGATTAAACTAAGATTAATCTGTACCAGAATGACGGGAAGAAAAAAGTGTGGAGAGGGCTGGGAACAGCTCATGATCCAAAGCACACAATGTCATCTGTAAAACAAGGTGGAGGCAGTGTGATGGCATGGGCATGCATGGCTTCCAGTGGCACTGGGTCATTGGTGTTTGTTTATGATGTGACAGAAGACAGAAGCCAAGTCAATCACCTGATCTCAACCCAATTGAGCATGCATTTCACTTGCTGAAGGCAAAACTAAAGAAAGATCCACAAACAAAGAAAAACTGAAGACAGCTGCAGTTAGAGCCTGGCAAAGCATCAGAGAAGAGGAAATTCAGTCTTTGGTAATGTCCATGGGTTCCAGACTTCAGGCAGTCATTGCCAGTAAAGGATTCTCAACAAAATATTCCAAATTAACATTTTATTTATGATTATATTCAATTTTCCAATTACATTTGAGCCCCTGAAAATGGAGGGACTGTATATAAAAATGGTTGTAGTTCCTAAAATTTGTACTTGGTATTTATGTTCAACCCCTTGAATTAAAGCTGAAAGTCTGCACTTCAAATTCATTTGGATTGTTTCATTTTAATTTATTCTGGTGGCATACAGAGCCAAAAGTATGAAAATTGTGCCTGTGTCCAAATATATATGGACCTAACTGTATCTCCATTTCATTGTTACAACCATTTTTCAGGCATATGCAATACAATTGTTTCCTTTTGATTTGCTTATTTGTTGATCCTCAGTACATTATGATCCTTTGTTCTAATTAATTTGTGTAGCTGTGGAGTACCTGGTCGACTCTGTTTGTGTGTCTTCTAGTAATTCATGCAGCATGTCACATATTGGGTTTCATTTATTCATTTATGTATTTTTATACTATATACTTTTATTCATGCTCATTACATGTTTACTATATATTCATATACATACATGGTTTTTATCGATCATTTAACAATTATGTTTACCATTGGGTCCTTTGGCTCCACCCTCAAGGCTGATTGACATGCTTGTTATGCACACCCATGGGTGGATAAAGAGAAAACAGGTGGCGCACACACCTAGTGCATTATCCAAGGTTTATGCCTCATCAGCATCACCAGCAAGTCTCCCACTTTCCATTCATCACACATCTGCATCAGAGGCTGGTCATTAGCTCTGAGGAAAGGGATTCGTCCCTGAAACGCGTCAGCCATTTGACCGCACTGACAGTGAGAACACCTTGCCTGCCGCTGTGGCCATTGTCATTTTTCTATGCTTTTTAGATACATGCTTCGTCTGTGAGTATGTTTTTATTATTTTTTCACTCCTTACAATAAACCTTGGATAATGCACTAGGTGTGTGCGCCACCTGTTTTCTCTTTATCCAGTGGCTGATTTCCCCGTCTGAGGAGGGCTGCACCCCTGAAGCATTTCCTTTGGTTGTTGCTGTCCTGGTACCCTTGGCTTCCCTTTTGGCTGTGCATATCTTAAGGCGCTGGAGAGTACATACGATACCCATGTGTGGATCCTTAATCACCCACCCTCAGGATACTAGTATATTTAAGAGAGGATACTAGCATTTCAGTTATTGGCTCTGGGGAAGAGGCAAGTCCTCGAAACGCGTCAGCCATATGGAGGTCTAGGAGTCCCATTACAGATATCATCCAGTGTGACTGGACCTTGCTGTACTTTATATGATGTGCATTTGACATTTGTGAGTATATTACCATTTTTTATACAATAAATGATCTTTTAAAAGGTAATGCACTAGGTCTGTGCGCCCTTTGTTTCTTTACATAAAATGCTAAGTGTCTATGGTGCCAAAAATTGTTCACCGTAGTTTGTGCTATCCTTGGTCATGCCGCAAGTTAAAAGCTGAAAACTATTGTGGCAAGCAGGCAAGCCAACTCTGGAATTGTTATGTTTGCTAAACAAAGCACATACTCATAAGTGTTGGCTCATAAAAGAAAACTTTGTTTAAACAGAGTTGAAAATAGCTGATTTTATTGCCAAAAAAAATTTGCCACTACGGTTGCTAGATGATCTTACTAATAGCATAGCCGACTGGCTTCCAGACTCCAAAATTGCAAGTTCCCTTTCTTGTAGGCATACCAAAGGGTCCATGCTAATTAAAAACATCATCGGCAAGTACAATAAACAGTTGTTGTGCGACAAAATTCGGTCACTTTTCATTGCTGAATGATGAAACTACAGACATAACAACCAACAAATTAGCCATGGTGATCAGTTAATTTGATGACGATGCTGGTAAAACCCAGTACTGCTTTCTACTGCCTTGTTGATCTCATTGAAGCTACTGCTGATGCAATTTTTGACCAGCTTAAGCAAGGTTTTGTGGAGGAAGGTATCCTTCCTATGTATAATGTATTCCTATGTTGGGGTTTCAGGAGTCCATCACATTTGCTGGCAGCAGTAGGATGCTTCCATGAGCCTTGAACATCCAGTCCACCACTGAGACCCTGTCGGATGAAGCTTCACTACTCCAGCCTTAAGTGAAGCACATTCAAGGATCTTCCATATTTGCTGAAGTGACCAGGCCAGCGACTGAGTCAGTGAGCCAGCTATGGAAGGGTTCAGGATGTCTGAGGTCCAACAAAAGATCCAGTGGCATCTGGCGCTCTACAGCACCACTTTTCCCCAAGAGGTGATCACCCAGATAATTGCAGGCACAACCCGCCTGAAAATGCTTGAAGTCCAGAAGGTGAATGGGGGCACTGCAACCGCAGACCAAGGCAGCCGCAAGAAACTTCCCTATGTGGTGTTCTGACCCTTCCAGGATGGGGTAGAGGGGATCCAATGCGACCCCCAGGGAATTAACTAAGCTAACTTGGTCACCATCCTCTTCAGCAAGCTGTCTGGTTGGGCCCTGGATGCTTTTGAAACCATACCTGCGAAAGACAAAAAAGACTAAGAGCAAGTCAAGGAGTGGCTTCTGGTGAGATACGCTATCGTCCCCGAAGCTCATTGGGTCAAATTTTGCAGCCGGCTCACTGTCTGGAGGCTGGCTCACCATCTACCTTGACTGGTTGGGATGAAGAGGAATTTGGGTTAATCTGTGAGGTGGACTCGATCCAAGCTGCTGTGGATGACAACCTCAAGCATCATTGACAGGCCGTATGGGTGAACAGGCGACCCGCCCAAGAACTCAGGGACAGCGGAGCTACCATCGCCTTGGTGCAGTCCAGGGTGGTTAACTGAGAGAACCAAGATGTCCATAGATGTGCAAGTGGCGGGAGACAAAGTTGTGCGCATCCCTACTGCCAAAGTACATATGGATGAGGGTGTGGAATCCAGAGATGTGGACTTTGGAGGTTATGAGGGATTTACCTGTGGATGTTTTGCTTGGAAATGATATGGGACATTTTACTTCATCTTTCCTTGTGGATTTTTCATTGGAAGCCTTCCCTTTGACCATCTGGCAGCAAGCAAAGCAAGCAGAGGTACTTGATGATGGGAGCCAGGTAGGACCTAACTCCCCTAACCCCGACCACACTGTATCACCCCTTATCTGGGTTACCCCAACTGACTTCACCCAGGAACTACTATCTGTCCGACCTTAGCTAGTTACCGTGAGAGAGCAGGGATGGACCCTGTGGGATTAGAAAGCAACAGATAGAGAGGGATCAGAGATTACGGTTTGTATAGTTTATTTTGAACATGTAAAAATAAAAAACATAAAAAAATGTAAGAAGTAATCATACAGTAGTACACAGTCACAAAACAACTAGTTGCAAGAGAAGACAAACAGCTGAAAAAAACATTTATGTTTACATATCTGAAAAGGAGTTGGAAAAAGTACATACTGTTTAATCCCACCCCTTAATTAATAAATTATTCAGAGTCCCATCACTATAAAGTTATACAATAATTAATAATTCAAATATAATATACTAATTGCAAATAATCTTGCTTTATATTCAGACAGACAGACACATATACACACATATATGCATACATGCATGTGCACACCTAGACAAAACTGAAGGTAATACAAAAAATAAATCAGTAACAATATTAATAAGCAAACCGTAAACACACAGTAATAGTTCAAACACCTTCATTCTTTTACCTTGTAAAAATCATCTCTTTTTTACTTCTTATTAAACTATTTTATGCTTGGACATTTATTAAGCTCTACAGTTCCCACTGTACTGGGTAACTGCAGTGAAGGGACATTATTCCATGCTCAAGTGACAGCTGGTCATGAGGCAGAAATATCATTGCAAGATGAGCTTCTTTGTGTACCCCCATGCCGATCATAGCTGAACCCTTTAGCTGGATAGCTAACTGTGGTAGGTTATGCTACTCATTACCTGGAGGCAATTCCCCTGACAAACATCCATGCAGAGCCAGTGGCAGAGGCCCTACTTTGGATCTTTACCAGGGTGGGTTTCCCTCAGGACATTATTTTGGACCAAGGGACCTGACCTAGTAGTTGTGGAAGCTCTGTGAAATTAAGCCTCTACAGAGCTTTCCCTACCACCCCTAGACTAACAGACTATTTGACTGGTTTAATCTAGTGCTGAAGCAATTGCTTTGAACATTCCCAATTTCTCACCAAGACTGGGAGAAATTTCTGCCGCTCTTCCTGTTCGCTTACTCAGAATTGCCACAGGAATTGACTAGGTTCTACCTGTTTGAGTTGTTGTATGGGAGACGTGTGAGGGGGCCATTAGATCTACTTAGAGCCTATTAGAAAGGAGGGGTGGGGGCTGAGGAGACCTCTGTCACAGGGTACATGCTAGCTCTCAGAGACTGGCTGAAGGAACTCACAGACACCGTGTGGGAGAACCTTCAGACTGCGCAGGGGCAGCAGGAGTGGTGGTATGATTGTTGCACCTGGAACTGCACCTTGGCCGTAGGACAGAAAGTTCTTGCTCTCGAGACTACCAAGTCAGACAAATTACAGACTGCTTGGCAGGAACCCTAGAAGCAAATATGCAATACTACCTACCTAGTAGCCAAGTGCTCAGATGAAAGAGTACAGCAGACCTTCTATGTGAACATGCTCAAAGCATACTAGGAGAGGCCCAAGGAGATAGTCACTTCAGCCAGGTAAGATTTCAAGAACCTAGAGGTGAGGGATAGGGACAGAGCAGTGAGGTTTAACGGGCAGCTAGGGATGGAGCAGCAGGAGCAGGCCAGGATGGTCTTTAGGCAGTATCAGGACATATTTTCCACTAACCCTGGGTACACTACTATGGCAATGCACTGGGGGAAGACCCTGTGACAGCCACCTCTCCGACGGGTGGCTTATCACGTACCCGAGTCAGTGAGCGAAGGGATGAGGAAGGAGATTGGGTAGATGCTTGATTTAGGAGTCATCAAGCTGTCCAACAGCCCCTGGGCATTCCCAGTAGTATTCGTGCTGAAGAAGGATAGTACTACCTACTTCTGTGTAGATTACTGCTGACTAATCGACTGCAGGATGACCAACACATACCCTATGCCCCGGGTCCCAACTATCCTTGACCTATGCAAAGGGTACTGGCAGATTCCTCTGGACTCAAAATCTGTTTCGTAGTCAGCATTCATCACTCTCTTTAGCTTGTACCAGTTTAGAGTCCTGCCATTTGGGATGAAAAATTATCTGGCCATGTTCCAGAGGATGGTAGATCAACTTCTTGATGGCCTCCAGGATTATGCCTGTGCATACCTGGACAACATTGTAATGTACAGCGATACCTGGGAGAAATATCTGCTCCACCTGGGTACCATGTTAGACTGCATCAGGGATGCAGGACTAAAGCAAAGAAAATGCAGCACAGGTCCTGGTGTTCCTAGGCAGCACTAAGTACTATAGGAAGGTGTTTCCTACATCAGTCACAAGCTGATGTGGGGTATGCTGCCACGGTAAAAGAATGTTTGGCGCTGGTGTGGGCCCTGAAAATACTTCAGCAGTAACTCCACAGACGATCCTCCATGGTGCTCAATGACCACAACCCCTTGATCTAGTAGAATCGAATTTCCGGGGACAACGGATGCTTATTAAAGTGGAGTCTTGCCCTGTAGCCCTACAACTTTACTATACAGGATGGGGTGACAAAATGGCAACACAGATGGACTTTCTCAGCAAATTGACTGAGTATAGCTCCTGGACATCCCCAAGCTGACCCATATTGGATTTGGCAGGGTCTGCCAGACTATGGAATGGAGGGGAATATTGTCATGTTCTTGGGGCTGCAGGAGAACCATTGCCTGGAGAACTCTGTGTTTTATTGTGTTTCCAAGTTATCCAGAAGAAGCTGGTCACTAGTTGACTTTTATGCCCAAAAGAACTATCATTGTAACATATGGCTTACTATGTATAATGTATTCCTATGTGGGCGCCAGACTGTCTGGGGTTGGCATTGTCTATGCTAATGAGATTAGCTCTTATTTGATAGTTTTCTGTATAAATTCAGTGTGTTTCTCTAATAAAGCAGTTCTTGTTTACTCCAAAAACTGGTGTTGTCTAGTTCTTTGGGTTAGCTACAGCTATAGTCACTTGCCTCGTGTTCCAAAACTTAGGAAGCAGCTTCTTGGTGGAGATACCCAGTTGGGGTTTCTGGAGTCTATCACAACTTGTTCCAGCGAAAACAGTTTGACTTCTAAAAATATTGGTTACACTTATGGCCACTCCAGGCCAAAATAGTTGTCTATAGATTTTTTGTTGCAGTTTTTTGCTGGAACATGCCCTCCTGTGCGCCCCCAACGGCGCACCCCCATCGATCTCCATGATTGCTGTGTTCTACGGACACAGCTGATAACGTGATGTGGTAAAAAGCCAATCACAGCGGCCTTTTACCATGTGATCAGCTGTGTCCAATGACACAGGTAAATGCAGTTGCCAGTTGTTGGCTGCACTTTCCTCACACTGTCACAGCGTGAGGAAAGTACTGCTGATAACCAGCAATTGTCAGAAAACAGATCGGCACTGATGATCAGTGCCCATCAGTGTCGCCAGTCAGTGCCACCCATCAGTTCCACATATTAGTACAGTGTCATCAGTGCCAGCTCATCAGTGCCGCCTATCAGTGCCGCATCTTCAATGCACATCAGTGAAGGAGAAAAATGACCTATTTGCAAAACTTTATAATAGAAACAAAGAAAAACTTATTTTTCAAATTATTTGCTCTTTTTTTGTTTATAGCGCAAAAAGTAAAACACCCAGCGGCGATTAAATACCACCAAAACAAAGCTCTATTTGTGTGAAAAAAATTGATAAATATTTCATAAGGGTACAGTGTTGCATGACCACGCAATTGTCATTAAAAATGCATCAGTGCTGAAAACTGACAATTGGCCTGGGCAGGAAGGGGGTATAAGTGGCTAAAACAGACATTTTGGGACCAATCTTAAAGTACCAGTAACAAATTTCTCTCAATAAATTTTTAGAATTTGGTAAAAATAAAAAATTGGTGCAGTTTGTAAAATTTGAGTCTTCTGTCAGTCAATTTCACTTCGGGAAGGGGGGGTTGGCAACACTACTGCTCAGTGAGTAGCAGATTCATATTGCTCTATTTGTAAGCACATGTTGTACACAGTGCACTTAGAAAAACAGCCTGTCATGCCGGCACAATTTTTTCAAGTAACAATAGGCAAGAAGATAAAGCTACTTACAGTATGTAAAAACTGTTACATACAGAGTGTAAACTCCTTCTGTTTAAACTCCTGTGTTTTAACTCCACTTATTTCAATCCACTTGTTCCCAATCCTGGGTGAGCAAGCTCGGTGAGTTGTGCAGTTGCTTATATTACACCTGCAAACACTTACCCATTTGACTTAATTAGTGACCTGAAAGCAATACATGCGGTTTAAGAAGCGACAGAAAGACAAAAGAGTGCTATGATAACAAATGATAAAAGACCATGAAAATACAGAAAAAACATAAAATGTGCTTTCCGCCAAATGCACAAAAATAAGCAGCCCTTTAGCACACAAATGGCAATGTCATTCATTTTTAACACGCATGCTGAAACACACGGTAAGAAGATAACGTGTCTTAATGCAGCACGATTCTTAAAACCAATCGTGCTTATTTTACAGGTTTCCAGCTGCACCTAGTTATATTACAATCAACTTCAACATGATGCTCCAAGGATTTGAAACTTATGACCTCACGTTTGCTACAAGGGGGCATTTATTAACAGAACTACAGTCAGAACTGCTCGTGAGGGTTGTTGAAAATGAGGGTCATATTAGTTTTAAAGACCATATCTCAACCACCTCTAGAGCTGGTGCCTGGCTTCTATGTCTTTGAAGACCCTAGTTTTTAGGAAAGCTTACAAGCAGTTCTGGCTGTGGCTCAGTGGGTGAATGCAACAGTTGTGCTAATGTAAGTTTGAATCCCCAAGAGGCAGGCTTGAATTAAAGCAGCGATTGCATGGTGTCGAGTAACTGGACTGGAGGCTGCTGCAGGTGTCCTAGAAGAGAGTGACTTAGACACATCAGCTTACAGGTATGGTATCGGGGGCAACAGATTGGTGGGAATTTAAGCTAAAAAGAGGGTAGCTACATAGCAGGAACAGGGAATGGGATACATATGGCAGGGGTATAGTAGAGAAGGGTGAAAGGGAATGGGGTGTAGATGGGTGAGTCCCATTTGTGTGGTGTAAAGGGAAGCTGCCTGAGCATAGGGAGGCCTCAGTAAGATGTGGGCACTGGGGCTCGGTAAGCCACTGGGATTGCACATAGAGAATGAACAAAAGTGGAGCAGTGGAGATCTACAGCCAGTGTGGAGGGGAAGGGGTTTTTGCAATCATTTATGTTACACGATATTTCCACCGGCAGATATAAAATGCAAATAACTATGCCTGACACTAAGCTCAAGAGAAAGCCAAGAGAATCCAGCTACATAGAAACCAACGTACCGCTTCTGGGATTCAATACCCATAACCCCACTCTTTCAAGTCCGGTGCTCTACCCCCTGAGCCACCGTTAGAACTGCTTGAGATATAGCTCAAAATGCAGGGGTCTTATTGTTTACTAGCTGTCATTGTGTCCCTTTGTGGATTTTCCGGTTACTAAGTCAGATAAGACCCTGTTTTTTCAGAAACATTGCAAGCACCTCCTCTGGTGGCACCAGTGGCTAAAGCGCTGTGTGTGTTAATGTGAGGTCCTGGGTTCGAATTCCTCCTCTCCCAGGTGGAATTTCAATTGGAGCGGCAATATGGTCCCTTAATTGGCTCATCCAAAATCATGATGGAGGTTGTTGGTTAAGAGGACCTGGGAAATGCCAAATGGGGCTACCCGGGAAGCTGGAGGGGCGCCGGAAAAAGGCAGCTTGGGAACTAGAGAGTGGGAGGAGGGCAAGCTGAGTCAATAAGAGGGGCAGAGTTGAGAGGAGGAGGATTCAAGAACACCTGGGGGGAAGGTGGATAACTGCCACAAGGGATGCTGTATCAGGACCAGGGGGCTGATTGGTAAACCTTGGGGGGAACATTGGAAAGGAGGTCTGGGCAAGCGGTGACAAGGGGGATAGAAGTTGAGCAGCCAGGACCAGGGGGAATAGAAGCTAAGCTAGGACAAGGAGGGGTGATTGGCAAAACAGGATAGGGGGACATGGGAAAGGAGAGGGGGGGGATAGAAGCTGGGCCAGGAGGGCAATTGGGGAAGGTGGGGTAGAAGCTGAGCCAGGACCAGGAGGGGAGTATGCTGGGGCTCACTAGAGAGGTGGAAAAAGGGAGGAGCTGGTCAGTACACAGGAAGTGGTGGTAGACGGGTGGGAGGGTATCCTGGAAGGGCAGTAGGGACTAGGAGAAGCGGGGGCTGGCCATGGCCAGTGATAGATAAAACAGAGGGGGGGGGAGCAGGCGGTGGAAAACACCCCTTCCACTACAGCCCTGTTGGGATGTCTCTATTTAGCCTAACCACATCCCCCTATTTTTTCACCTCATCCCTGCTAGTTCACTCTCCTCTACCCACACCAACCCTCCCAGCTCACATCACCCATTTTCCTCCCCCCTACATTTCCCCCAGACTGGCACCCTTGCCATGAACTGAGTCCCCTCCCTATTTAGCCCCTCTCACTCCCCTCCACATCTACCCCCCTTTGACCCAGCTCCTCTACTATGCACCCCTAGCCCCTTTCTCCCACCCCTGCTAGGATTGCTCCCAGATCTGGCTCCACCTCCTTCCCCACCTCTTTGAGCCAGCTCCTCTACTATGCACCCCTAAGCCCCTGTCTACCACCCCTGCTAGGATTGCTTCCGCATCTGGCTCCACCTCCTTCCCCATTTTTTTGGGCCAGCTCCTCTACTACTATGCACCCCTACTACGCAGGGGTCTTCCATCATCCAAAGGTGACACTTTACAGGCTACCGGTTGAAGGTTACCCAAGAGGTCTGGTGCTCGAATTGTTGCTCTCGCTCTGTCGTTTGCAGCGATACCTCACATGTGAGCTGCGATCGCCATGTACATATGCCTGTGGAACGTACGTATGCGTTTGCATTTATGCGTTCCCCTGAAAAAAAAAAAAGACATTTCTGTTTTTGCTATCACAACAGCAATCCCCCTTACTCATGACGTTAGGTTTGCAAGCCCGTTGCTTTAGCACCTGAGCCAGCTTGTACTTGTTAAAGACGGAAGCCTTAGCATGGACTTGGGAGGCAGCCTACCTAACCTTAGCCACCTGCCACCTTGGCCATGTCAAAATCAGCATTTCTTGGGGCCCAACAGAAGAGCCCCCAAACATCTTTTGTTGTGTAATCAGAGGCCCTGGAAAATAAAACAGGGGTTTTTGCAATCATTTACATCACACGATATTTCCACCGGCAGATATAAAACGCAAATAACCATGCCTGACAGTAAGCTCAAGAGAAAGCCAAGAGAATCCAGCTACGTAGCAACCAACGTACCGCTTCCGGGATTCAAACCCGTGACCCCACGCTTCTAAGTCCGGCGCTCTACCCCTGAGCCACCGTTAGAACTGTTTGTGAAAGTATGTAAATTACAGGGGTCTAGCTTCTACTTTTTTCAGCACAATCCTGACTTTTTTTTACATACTTGTCAAAATCTGCATTTTTGGGGTCAAAAAATGACTAGGAATCCCCAAACATCCTACTTATTTTTTTTAATTGGAGGCCCTGGGAAATAAAGTGGCGTTTTTGGCAATTGCTAGCGTCACATGATATGTGCACAGCCAGTTTCAAACTGCCAAAGTTTAGGAAATAAAAACACTTTAATGCAGGGGTCTTCCATCATCCAAAGGTGACACTTTACAGGCTACCGGTTGAAGGTTACCCAAGAGGTCTGGTGTTCGAATTGTTGCTCTCGCTCTGACGTTTGCGGCGATACCTCACATGTGTGCTGCGATCGCCATGTACATATGCCTGTGGAACGTACGTATGCGTTTGCATTGATGCGTTCCCTTGAAAAAAAAAAGACATTTCGGTTTTTGCTATCACAACAGCAATCCCCCTTACTCATGACGTTAGGTTTGCAAGCCCGTTGCTTTAGCACCTGAGCCAGCTTGTACTTGTTAAAGACGAAAGCCTTAGCATGGACTTGGGAGGCAGCCTACCTAACCTTAGCCACCTGCCACCTTGGCCATGTCAAAATCAGCATTTCTTGGGGCCCAACAGAAGAGCCCCCAAACATCTTTTGTTGTGTAATCAGCGGCCCTGGAATATAAAACAGGGGTTTTTGCAATCATTTACATCACACGATATTCCACCGGCAGATATAAAACGCAAATAACCATGCCTGACAGTAAGCTCAAGAGAAAGCCAAGAGAATCCAGCTACGTAGCAACCAACGTACCGCTTCCGGGATTCAAACCCATGACCCCACGCTTCTAAGTCCGGCGCTCTACCCCTGAGCCACCGTTAGAACTGTTTGTGAAAGTATGTAAATTACAGGGGTCCAGCTTCTACTTTTTTCAGCACAAACCTGACTTTTTTTTACATACTTGTCAAAATCTGCATTTTTGGGGTCAAAAAATGACTAGGAATCCCCAAACATCCTACTTATTTTTTTTAATTGGAGGCCCTGGGAAATAAAGTGGCGTTTTTGGCAATTGCTAGCGTCACATGATATGTGCACAGCCAGTTTCAAACTGCCAAAGTTTAGGAAATAAAAACACTTTAATGCAGGGGTCTTCCATCATCCAAAGGTGACACTTTACAGGCTACCGGTTGAAGGTTACCCAAGAGGTCTGGTGCTCGAATTGTTGCTCTCGCTCTGTCGTTTGCGGCGATACCTCACATGTGAGCTGCGATCGCCATGTACATATGCCTGTGGAACGTACGTATGCGTTTGCATTTATGCGTTCCCCTGAAAAAAAAAAAAGACATTTCTGTTTTTGCTATCACAACAGCAATCCCCCTTACTCATGACGTTAGGTTTGCAAGCCCGTTGCTTTAGCACCTGAGCCAGCTTGTACTTGTTAAAGACGGAAGCCTTAGCATGGACTTGGGAGGCAGCCTACCTAACCTTAGCCACCTGCCACCTTGGCCATGTCAAAATCAGCATTTCTTGGGGCCCAACAGAAGAGCCCCCAAACATCTTTTGTTGTGTAATCAGAGGCCCTGGAAAATAAAACAGGGGTTTTTGCAATCATTTACATCACACGATATTTCCACCGGCAGATATAAAACGCAAATAACCATGCCTGACAGTAAGCTCAAGAGAAAGCAGCTACGTAGCAACCAACGTACCGCTTCCGGGATTCAAACCCGTGACCCCACGCTTCTAAGTCCGGCGCTCTACCCCTGAGCCACCGTTAGAACTGTTTGTGAAAGTATGTAAATTACAGGGGTCTAGCTTCTACTTTTTTCAGCACAATCCTGACTTTTTTTTACATACTTGTCAAAATCTGCATTTTTGGGGTCAAAAAATGACTAGGAATCCCCAAACATCCTACTTATTTTTTTTAATTGGAGGCCCTGGGAAATAAAGTGGCGTTTTTGGCAATTGCTAGCGTCACATGATATGTGCACAGCCAGTTTCAAACTGCCAAAGTTTAGGAAATAAAAACACTTTAATGCAGGGGTCTTCCATCATCCAAAGGTGACACTTTACAGGCTACCGGTTGAAGGTTACCCAAGAGGTCTGGTGCTCGAATTGTTGCTCTCGCTCTGTCGTTTGCGGCGACACCTCACATGTGTGCTGCGATCGCCATGTACATATGCCTGTGGAACGTACGTATGCGTTTGCATTTATGCGTTCCCCTGAAAAAAAAAAAAGACATTTCTGTTTTTGCTATCACAACAGCAATCCCCCTTACTCATGACGTTAGGTTTGCAAGCCCGTTGCTTTAGCACCTGAGCCAGCTTGTACTTGTTAAAGACGGAAGCCTTAGCATGGACTTGGGAGGCAGCCTACCTAACCTTAGCCACCTGCCACCTTGGCCATGTCAAAATCAGCATTTCTTGGGGCCCAACAGAAGAGCCCCCAAACATCTTTTGTTGTGTAATCAGAGGCCCTGGAAAATAAAACAGGGGTTTTTGCAATCATTTACATCACACGATATTTCCACCGGCAGATATAAAACGCAAATAACCATGCCTGACAGTAAGCTCAAGAGAAAGCAGCTACGTAGCAACCAACGTACCGCTTCTGGGATTCAAACCCGTGACCCCACGCTTCTAAGTCCGGCGCTCTACCCCTGAGCCACCGTTAGAACTGTTTGTGAAAGTATGTAAATTACAGGGGTCCAGCTTCTACTTTTTTCAGCACAAACCTGACTTTTTTTTACATACTTGTCAAAATCTGCATTTTTGGGGTCAAAAAATGACTAGGAATCCCCAAACATCCTACTTATTTTTTTTAATTGGAGGCCCTGGGAAATAAAGTGGCGTTTTTGGCAATTGCTAGCGTCACATGATATGTGCACAGCCAGTTTCAAACTGCCAAAGTTTAGGAAATAAAAACACTTTAATGCAGGGGTCTTCCATCATCCAAAGGTGACACTTTACAGGCTACCGGTTGAAGGTTACCCAAGAGGTCTGGTGCTCGAATTGTTGCTCTCGCTCTGACGTTTGCGGCGATACCTCACATGTGAGCTGCGATCGCCATGTACATATGCCTGTGGAACGTACGTATGCGTTTGCATTTATGCGTTCCCCTGAAAAAAAAAAAAGACATTTCTGTTTTTGCTATCACAACAGCAATCCCCCTTACTCATGACGTTAGGTTTGCAAGCCCGTTGCTTTAGCACCTGAGCCAGCTTGTACTTGTTAAAGACGGAAGCCTTAGCATGGACTTGGGAGGCAGCCTACCTAACCTTAGCCACCTGCCACCTTGGCCATGTCAAAATCAGCATTTCTTGGGGCCCAACAGAAGAGCCCCCAAACATCTTTTGTTGTGTAATCAGAGGCCCTGGAAAATAAAACAGGGGTTTTTGCAATCATTTACATCACACGATATTTCCACCGGCAGATATAAAACGCAAATAACCATGCCTGACAGTAAGCTCAAGAGAAAGCAGCTACGTAGCAACCAACGTACCGCTTCTGGGATTCAAACCCGTGACCCCACGCTTCTAAGTCCGGCACTCTACCCCTGAGCCACCGTTAGAACTGTTTGTGAAAGTATGTAAATTACAGGGGTCTAGCTTCTACTTTTTTCAGCACAATCCTGACTTTTTTTTACATACTTGTCAAAATCTGCATTTTTGGGGTCAAAAAATGACTAGGAATCCCCAAACATCCTACTTATTTTTTTTAATTGGAGGCCCTGGGAAATAAAGTGGCGTTTTTGGCAATTGCTAGCGTCACATGATATGTGCACAGCCAGTTTCAAACTGCCAAAGTTTAGGAAATAAAAACACTTTAATGCAGGGGTCTTCCATCATCCAAAGGTGACACTTTACAGGCTACCGGTTGAAGGTTACCCAAGAGGTCTGGTGCTCGAATTGTTGCTCTCGCTCTGTCGTTTGCGGCGATACCTCACATGTGAGCTGCGATCGCCATGTACATATGCCTGTGGAACGTACGTATGCGTTTGCATTTATGCGTTCCCCTGAAAAAAAAAAAAGACATTTCTGTTTTTGCTATCACAACAGCAATCCCCCTTACTCATGACGTTAGGTTTGCAAGCCCGTTGCTTTAGCACCTGAGCCAGCTTGTACTTGTTAAAGACGGAAGCCTTAGCATGGACTTGGGAGGCAGCCTACCTAACCTTAGCCACCTGCCACCTTGGCCATGTCAAAATCAGCATTTCTTGGGGCCCAACAGAAGAGCCCCCAAACATCTTTTGTTGTGTAATCAGAGGCCCTGGAAAATAAAACAGGGGTTTTTGCAATCATTTACATCACACGATATTTCCACCGGCAGATATAAAACGCAAATAACCATGCCTGACAGTAAGCTCAAGAGAAAGCAGCTACGTAGCAACCAACGTACCGCTTCCGGGATTCAAACCCATGACCCCACGCTTCTAAGTCCGGCGCTCTACCCCTGAGCCACCGTTAGAACTGTTTGTGAAAGTATGTAAATTACAGGGGTCCAGCTTCTACTTTTTTCAGCACAAACCTGACTTTTTTTTACATACTTGTCAAAATCTGCATTTTTGGGGTCAAAAAATGACTAGGAATCCCCAAACATCCTACTTATTTTTTTTAATTGGAGGCCCTGGGAAATAAAGTGGCGTTTTTGGCAATTGCTAGCGTCACATGATATGTGCACAGCCAGTTTCAAACTGCCAAAGTTTAGGAAATAAAAACACTTTAATGCAGGGGTCTTCCATCATCCAAAGGTGACACTTTACAGGCTACCGGTTGAAGGTTACCCAAGAGGTCTGGTGCTCGAATTGTTGCTCTTGCTCTGTCGTTTGCGGCGATACCTCACATGTGTGCTGCGATCGCCATGTACATATGCCTGTGGAACGTACGTATGCGTTTGCATTTATGCGTTCCCCTGAAAAAAAAAAAAGACATTTCTGTTTTTGCTATCACAACAGCAATCCCCCTTACTCATGACGTTAGGTTTGCAAGCCCGTTGCTTTAGCACCTGAGCCAGCTTGTACTTGTTAAAGACGAAAGCCTTAGCATGGACTTGGGAGGCAGCCTACCTAACCTTAGCCACCTGCCACCTTGGCCATGTCAAAATCAGCATTTCTTGGGGCCCAACAGAAGAGCCCCCAAACATCTTTTGTTGTGTAATCAGCGGCCCTGGAATATAAAACAGGGGTTTTTGCAATCATTTACATCACACGATATTTCCACCGGCAGATATAAAACGCAAATAACCATGCCTGACAGTAAGCTCAAGAGAAAGCCAAGAGAATCCAGCTACGTAGCAACCAACGTACCGCTTAAGGGATTCAAACCCATGACCCCACGCTTCTAAGTCCGGCGCTCTACCCCTGAGCCACCGTTAGAACTGTTTGTGAAAGTATGTAAATTACAGGGGTCCAGCTTCTACTTTTTTCAGCACAAACCTGACTTTTTTTTACATACTTGTCAAAATCTGCATTTTTGGGGTCAAAAAATGACTAGGAATCCCCAAACATCCTTCTTATTTTTTTTAATTGGAGGCCCTGGGAAATAAAGTGGCGTTTTTGGCAATTGCTAGCGTCACATGATATGTGCACAGCCAGTTTCAAACTGCCAAAGTTTAGGAAATAAAAACACTTTAATGCAGGGGTCTTCCATCATCCAAAGGTGACACTTTACAGGCTACCGGTTGAAGGTTACCCAAGAGGTCTGGTGCTCGAATTGTTGCTCTCGCTCTGTCGTTTGCGGCGATACCTCACATGTGTGCTGCGATCGCCATGTACATATGCCTGTGGAACGTACGTATGCGTTTGCATTGATGCGTTCCCTTGAAAAAAAAAATATTAATTTCGGTTTTTGCTATCACAACAGCAATCCCCCTTACTCATGACGTTAGGTTTGCAAGCCCGTTGCTTTAGCACCTGAGCCAGCTTGTACTTGTTAAAGACGAAAGCCTTAGCATGGACTTGGGAGGCAGCCTACCTAACCTTAGCCACCTGCCACCTTGGCCATGTCAAAATCAGCATTTCTTGGGGCCCAACAGAAGAGCCCCCAAACATCTTTTGTTGTGTAATCAGCGGCCCTGGAATATAAAACAGGGGTTTTTGCAATCATTTACATCACACGATATTCCACCGGCAGATATAAAACGCAAATAACCATGCCTGACAGTAAGCTCAAGAGAAAGCCAAGAGAATCCAGCTACGTAGCAACCAACGTACCGCTTCCGGGATTCAAACCCATGACCCCACGCTTCTAAGTCCGGCGCTCTACCCCTGAGCCACCGTTAGAACTGTTTGTAAAAGTATGTAAATTACAGGGGTCCAGCTTCTACTTTTTTCAGCACAAACCTGACTTTTTTTTACATACTTGTCAAAATCTGCATTTTTGGGGTCAAAAAATGACTAGGAATCCCCAAACATCCTACTTATTTTTTTTAATTGGAGGCCCTGGGAAATAAAGTGGCGTTTTTGGCAATTGCTAGCGTCACATGATATGTGCACAGCCAGTTTCAAACTGCCAAAGTTTAGGAAATAAAAACACTTTAATGCAGGGGTCTTCCATCATCCAAAGGTGACACTTTACAGGCTACCGGTTGAAGGTTACCCAAGAGGTCTGGTGCTCGAATTGTTGCTCTCGCTCTGACGTTTGCGGCGATACCTCACATGTGAGCTGCGATCGCCATGTACATATGCCTGTGGAACGTACGTATGCGTTTGCATTTATGCGTTCCCCTGAAAAAAAAAAAAGACATTTCTGTTTTTGCTATCACAACAGCAATCCCCCTTACTCATGACGTTAGGTTTGCAAGCCCGTTGCTTTAGCACCTGAGCCAGCTTGTACTTGTTAAAGACGGAAGCCTTAGCATGGACTTGGGAGGCAGCCTACCTAACCTTAGCCACCTGCCACCTTGGCCATGTCAAAATCAGCATTTCTTGGGGCCCAACAGAAGAGCCCCCAAACATCTTTTGTTGTGTAATCAGAGGCCCTGGAAAATAAAACAGGGGTTTTTGCAATCATTTACATCACACGATATTTCCACCGGCAGATATAAAACGCAAATAACCATGCCTGACAGTAAGCTCAAGAGAAAGCAGCTACGTAGCAACCAACGTACCGCTTCTGGGATTCAAACCCGTGACCCCACGCTTCTAAGTCCGGCACTCTACCCCTGAGCCACCGTTAGAACTGTTTGTGAAAGTATGTAAATTACAGGGGTCTAGCTTCTACTTTTTTCAGCACAATCCTGACTTTTTTTTACATACTTGTCAAAATCTGCATTTTTGGGGTCAAAAAATGACTAGGAATCCCCAAACATCCTACTTATTTTTTTTAATTGGAGGCCCTGGGAAATAAAGTGGCGTTTTTGGCAATTGCTAGCGTCACATGATATGTGCACAGCCAGTTTCAAACTGCCAAAGTTTAGGAAATAAAAACACTTTAATGCAGGGGTCTTCCATCATCCAAAGGTGACACTTTACAGGCTACCGGTTGAAGGTTACCCAAGAGGTCTGGTGCTCGAATTGTTGCTCTCGCTCTGTCGTTTGCGGCGATACCTCACATGTGAGCTGCGATCGCCATGTACATATGCCTGTGGAACGTACGTATGCGTTTGCATTTATGCGTTCCCCTGAAAAAAAAAAAAGACATTTCTGTTTTTGCTATCACAACAGCAATCCCCCTTACTCATGACGTTAGGTTTGCAAGCCCGTTGCTTTAGCACCTGAGCCAGCTTGTACTTGTTAAAGACGGAAGCCTTAGCATGGACTTGGGAGGCAGCCTACCTAACCTTAGCCACCTGCCACCTTGGCCATGTCAAAATCAGCATTTCTTGGGGCCCAACAGAAGAGCCCCCAAACATCTTTTGTTGTGTAATCAGAGGCCCTGGAAAATAAAACAGGGGTTTTTGCAATCATTTACATCACACGATATTCCACCGGCAGATATAAAACGCAAATAACCATGCCTGACAGTAAGCTCAAGAGAAAGCCAAGAGAATCCAGCTACGTAGCAACCAACGTACCGCTTCCGGGATTCAAACCCATGACCCCACGCTTCTAAGTCCGGCGCTCTACCCCTGAGCCACCGTTAGAACTGTTTGTGAAAGTATGTAAATTACAGGGGTCCAGCTTCTACTTTTTTCAGCACAAACCTGACTTTTTTTTACATACTTGTCAAAATCTGCATTTTTGGGGTCAAAAAATGACTAGGAATCCCCAAACATCCTACTTATTTTTTTTAATTGGAGGCCCTGGGAAATAAAGTGGCGTTTTTGGCAATTGCTAGCGTCACATGATATGTGCACAGCCAGTTTCAAACTGCCAAAGTTTAGGAAATAAAAACACTTTAATGCAGGGGTCTTCCATCATCCAAAGGTGACACTTTACAGGCTACCGGTTGAAGGTTACCCAAGAGGTCTGGTGCTCGAATTGTTGCTCTCGCTCTGTCGTTTGCGGCGATACCTCACATGTGTGCTGCGATCGCCATGTACATATGCCTGTGGAACGTACGTATGCGTTTGCATTTATGCGTTCCCCTGAAAAAAAAAAAAGACATTTCTGTTTTTGCTATCACAACAGCAATCCCCCTTACTCATGACGTTAGGTTTGCAAGCCCGTTGCTTTAGCACCTGAGCCAGCTTGTACTTGTTAAAGACGAAAGCCTTAGCATGGACTTGGGAGGCAGCCTACCTAACCTTAGCCACCTGCCACCTTGGCCATGTCAAAATCAGCATTTCTTGGGGCCCAACAGAAGAGCCCCCAAACATCTTTTGTTGTGTAATCAGCGGCCCTGGAATATAAAACAGGGGTTTTTGCAATCATTTACATCACACGATATTTCCACCGGCAGATATAAAACGCAAATAACCATGCCTGACAGTAAGCTCAAGAGAAAGCCAAGAGAATCCAGCTACGTAGCAACCAACGTACCGCTTAAGGGATTCAAACCCATGACCCCACGCTTCTAAGTCCGGCGCTCTACCCCTGAGCCACCGTTAGAACTGTTTGTGAAAGTATGTAAATTACAGGGGTCCAGCTTCTACTTTTTTCAGCACAAACCTGACTTTTTTTTACATACTTGTCAAAATCTGCATTTTTGGGGTCAAAAAATGACTAGGAATCCCCAAACATCCTTCTTATTTTTTTTAATTGGAGGCCCTGGGAAATAAAGTGGCGTTTTTGGCAATTGCTAGCGTCACATGATATGTGCACAGCCAGTTTCAAACTGCCAAAGTTTAGGAAATAAAAACACTTTAATGCAGGGGTCTTCCATCATCCAAAGGTGACACTTTACAGGCTACCGGTTGAAGGTTACCCAAGAGGTCTGGTGCTCGAATTGTTGCTCTCGCTCTGTCGTTTGCGGCGATACCTCACATGTGTGCTGCGATCGCCATGTACATATGCCTGTGGAACGTACGTATGCGTTTGCATTGATGCGTTCCCTTGAAAAAAAAAATATTAATTTCGGTTTTTGCTATCACAACAGCAATCCCCCTTACTCATGACGTTAGGTTTGCAAGCCCGTTGCTTTAGCACCTGAGCCAGCTTGTACTTGTTAAAGACGAAAGCCTTAGCATGGACTTGGGAGGCAGCCTACCTAACCTTAGCCACCTGCCACCTTGGCCATGTCAAAATCAGCATTTCTTGGGGCCCAACAGAAGAGCCCCCAAACATCTTTTGTTGTGTAATCAGCGGCCCTGGAATATAAAACAGGGGTTTTTGCAATCATTTACATCACACGATATTCCACCGGCAGATATAAAACGCAAATAACCATGCCTGACAGTAAGCTCAAGAGAAAGCCAAGAGAATCCAGCTACGTAGCAACCAACGTACCGCTTCCGGGATTCAAACCCATGACCCCACGCTTCTAAGTCCGGCGCTCTACCCCTGAGCCACCGTTAGAACTGTTTGTAAAAGTATGTAAATTACAGGGGTCCAGCTTCTACTTTTTTCAGCACAAACCTGACTTTTTTTTACATACTTGTCAAAATCTGCATTTTTGGGGTCAAAAAATGACTAGGAATCCCCAAACATCCTACTTATTTTTTTTAATTGGAGGCCCTGGGAAATAAAGTGGCGTTTTTGGCAATTGCTAGCGTCACATGATATGTGCACAGCCAGTTTCAAACTGCCAAAGTTTAGGAAATAAAAACACTTTAATGCAGGGGTCTTCCATCATCCAAAGGTGACACTTTACAGGCTACCGGTTGAAGGTTACCCAAGAGGTCTGGTGCTCGAATTGTTGCTCTCGCTCTGTCGTTTGCAGCGATACCTCACATGTGAGCTGCGATCGCCATGTACATATGCCTGTGGAACGTACGTATGCGTTTGCATTTATGCGTTCCCCTGAAAAAAAAAAAAGACATTTCTGTTTTTGCTATCACAACAGCAATCCCCCTTACTCATGACGTTAGGTTTGCAAGCCCGTTGCTTTAGCACCTGAGCCAGCTTGTACTTGTTAAAGACGGAAGCCTTAGCATGGACTTGGGAGGCAGCCTACCTAACCTTAGCCACCTGCCACCTTGGCCATGTCAAAATCAGCATTTCTTGGGGCCCAACAGAAGAGCCCCCAAACATCTTTTGTTGTGTAATCAGAGGCCCTGGAAAATAAAACAGGGGTTTTTGCAATCATTTACATCACACGATATTTCCACCGGCAGATATAAAACGCAAATAACCATGCCTGACAGTAAGCTCAAGAGAAAGCCAAGAGAATCCAGCTACGTAGCAACCAACGTACCGCTTCCGGGATTCAAACCCGTGACCCCACGCTTCTAAGTCCGGCGCTCTACCCCTGAGCCACCGTTAGAACTGTTTGTGAAAGTATGTAAATTACAGGGGTCTAGCTTCTACTTTTTTCAGCACAATCCTGACTTTTTTTTACATACTTGTCAAAATCTGCATTTTTGGGGTCAAAAAATGACTAGGAATCCCCAAACATCCTACTTATTTTTTTTAATTGGAGGCCCTGGGAAATAAAGTGGCGTTTTTGGCAATTGCTAGCGTCACATGATATGTGCACAGCCAGTTTCAAACTGCCAAAGTTTAGGAAATAAAAACACTTTAATGCAGGGGTCTTCCATCATCCAAAGGTGACACTTTACAGGCTACCGGTTGAAGGTTACCCAAGAGGTCTGGTGTTCGAATTGTTGCTCTCGCTCTGACGTTTGCGGCGATACCTCACATGTGTGCTGCGATCGCCATGTACATATGCCTGTGGAACGTACGTATGCGTTTGCATTGATGCGTTCCCTTGAAAAAAAAAAGACATTTCGGTTTTTGCTATCACAACAGCAATCCCCCTTACTCATGACGTTAGGTTTGCAAGCCCGTTGCTTTAGCACCTGAGCCAGCTTGTACTTGTTAAAGACGAAAGCCTTAGCATGGACTTGGGAGGCAGCCTACCTAACCTTAGCCACCTGCCACCTTGGCCATGTCAAAATCAGCATTTCTTGGGGCCCAACAGAAGAGCCCCCAAACATCTTTTGTTGTGTAATCAGCGGCCCTGGAATATAAAACAGGGGTTTTTGCAATCATTTACATCACACGATATTCCACCGGCAGATATAAAACGCAAATAACCATGCCTGACAGTAAGCTCAAGAGAAAGCCAAGAGAATCCAGCTACGTAGCAACCAACGTACCGCTTCCGGGATTCAAACCCATGACCCCACGCTTCTAAGTCCGGCGCTCTACCCCTGAGCCACCGTTAGAACTGTTTGTGAAAGTATGTAAATTACAGGGGTCCAGCTTCTACTTTTTTCAGCACAAACCTGACTTTTTTTTACATACTTGTCAAAATCTGCATTTTTGGGGTCAAAAAATGACTAGGAATCCCCAAACATCCTACTTATTTTTTTTAATTGGAGGCCCTGGGAAATAAAGTGGCGTTTTTGGCAATTGCTAGCGTCACATGATATGTGCACAGCCAGTTTCAAACTGCCAAAGTTTAGGAAATAAAAACACTTTAATGCAGGGGTCTTCCATCATCCAAAGGTGACACTTTACAGGCTACCGGTTGAAGGTTACCCAAGAGGTCTGGTGCTCGAATTGTTGCTCTCGCTCTGTCGTTTGCGGCGATACCTCACATGTGTGCTGCGATCGCCATGTACATATGCCTGTGGAACGTACGTATGCGTTTGCATTTATGCGTTCCCCTGAAAAAAAAAAAAGACATTTCTGTTTTTGCTATCACAACAGCAATCCCCCTTACTCATGACGTTAGGTTTGCAAGCCCGTTGCTTTAGCACCTGAGCCAGCTTGTACTTGTTAAAGACGGAAGCCTTAGCATGGACTTGGGAGGCAGCCTACCTAACCTTAGCCACCTGCCACCTTGGCCATGTCAAAATCAGCATTTCTTGGGGCCCAACAGAAGAGCCCCCAAACATCTTTTGTTGTGTAATCAGAGGCCCTGGAAAATAAAACAGGGGTTTTTGCAATCATTTACATCACACGATATTTCCACCGGCAGATATAAAACGCAAATAACCATGCCTGACAGTAAGCTCAAGAGAAAGCAGCTACGTAGCAACCAACGTACCGCTTCCGGGATTCAAACCCGTGACCCCACGCTTCTAAGTCCGGCGCTCTACCCCTGAGCCACCGTTAGAACTGTTTGTGAAAGTATGTAAATTACAGGGGTCTAGCTTCTACTTTTTTCAGCACAATCCTGACTTTTTTTTACATACTTGTCAAAATCTGCATTTTTGGGGTCAAAAAATGACTAGGAATCCCCAAACATCCTACTTATTTTTTTTAATTGGAGGCCCTGGGAAATAAAGTGGCGTTTTTGGCAATTGCTAGCGTCACATGATATGTGCACAGCCAGTTTCAAACTGCCAAAGTTTAGGAAATAAAAACACTTTAATGCAGGGGTCTTCCATCATCCAAAGGTGACACTTTACAGGCTACCGGTTGAAGGTTACCCAAGAGGTCTGGTGCTCGAATTGTTGCTCTCGCTCTGTCGTTTGCGGCGACACCTCACATGTGTGCTGCGATCGCCATGTACATATGCCTGTGGAACGTACGTATGCGTTTGCATTTATGCGTTCCCCTGAAAAAAAAAAAAGACATTTCTGTTTTTGCTATCACAACAGCAATCCCCCTTACTCATGACGTTAGGTTTGCAAGCCCGTTGCTTTAGCACCTGAGCCAGCTTGTACTTGTTAAAGACGGAAGCCTTAGCATGGACTTGGGAGGCAGCCTACCTAACCTTAGCCACCTGCCACCTTGGCCATGTCAAAATCAGCATTTCTTGGGGCCCAACAGAAGAGCCCCCAAACATCTTTTGTTGTGTAATCAGAGGCCCTGGAAAATAAAACAGGGGTTTTTGCAATCATTTACATCACACGATATTTCCACCGGCAGATATAAAACGCAAATAACCATGCCTGACAGTAAGCTCAAGAGAAAGCAGCTACGTAGCAACCAACGTACCGCTTCTGGGATTCAAACCCGTGACCCCACGCTTCTAAGTCCGGCGCTCTACCCCTGAGCCACCGTTAGAACTGTTTGTGAAAGTATGTAAATTACAGGGGTCCAGCTTCTACTTTTTTCAGCACAAACCTGACTTTTTTTTACATACTTGTCAAAATCTGCATTTTTGGGGTCAAAAAATGACTAGGAATCCCCAAACATCCTACTTATTTTTTTTAATTGGAGGCCCTGGGAAATAAAGTGGCGTTTTTGGCAATTGCTAGCGTCACATGATATGTGCACAGCCAGTTTCAAACTGCCAAAGTTTAGGAAATAAAAACACTTTAATGCAGGGGTCTTCCATCATCCAAAGGTGACACTTTACAGGCTACCGGTTGAAGGTTACCCAAGAGGTCTGGTGCTCGAATTGTTGCTCTCGCTCTGACGTTTGCGGCGATACCTCACATGTGAGCTGCGATCGCCATGTACATATGCCTGTGGAACGTACGTATGCGTTTGCATTTATGCGTTCCCCTGAAAAAAAAAAAAGACATTTCTGTTTTTGCTATCACAACAGCAATCCCCCTTACTCATGACGTTAGGTTTGCAAGCCCGTTGCTTTAGCACCTGAGCCAGCTTGTACTTGTTAAAGACGGAAGCCTTAGCATGGACTTGGGAGGCAGCCTACCTAACCTTAGCCACCTGCCACCTTGGCCATGTCAAAATCAGCATTTCTTGGGGCCCAACAGAAGAGCCCCCAAACATCTTTTGTTGTGTAATCAGAGGCCCTGGAAAATAAAACAGGGGTTTTTGCAATCATTTACATCACACGATATTTCCACCGGCAGATATAAAACGCAAATAACCATGCCTGACAGTAAGCTCAAGAGAAAGCAGCTACGTAGCAACCAACGTACCGCTTCTGGGATTCAAACCCGTGACCCCACGCTTCTAAGTCCGGCACTCTACCCCTGAGCCACCGTTAGAACTGTTTGTGAAAGTATGTAAATTACAGGGGTCTAGCTTCTACTTTTTTCAGCACAATCCTGACTTTTTTTTACATACTTGTCAAAATCTGCATTTTTGGGGTCAAAAAATGACTAGGAATCCCCAAACATCCTACTTATTTTTTTTAATTGGAGGCCCTGGGAAATAAAGTGGCGTTTTTGGCAATTGCTAGCGTCACATGATATGTGCACAGCCAGTTTCAAACTGCCAAAGTTTAGGAAATAAAAACACTTTAATGCAGGGGTCTTCCATCATCCAAAGGTGACACTTTACAGGCTACCGGTTGAAGGTTACCCAAGAGGTCTGGTGCTCGAATTGTTGCTCTCGCTCTGTCGTTTGCGGCGATACCTCACATGTGAGCTGCGATCGCCATGTACATATGCCTGTGGAACGTACGTATGCGTTTGCATTTATGCGTTCCCCTGAAAAAAAAAAAAGACATTTCTGTTTTTGCTATCACAACAGCAATCCCCCTTACTCATGACGTTAGGTTTGCAAGCCCGTTGCTTTAGCACCTGAGCCAGCTTGTACTTGTTAAAGACGGAAGCCTTAGCATGGACTTGGGAGGCAGCCTACCTAACCTTAGCCACCTGCCACCTTGGCCATGTCAAAATCAGCATTTCTTGGGGCCCAACAGAAGAGCCCCCAAACATCTTTTGTTGTGTAATCAGAGGCCCTGGAAAATAAAACAGGGGTTTTTGCAATCATTTACATCACACGATATTTCCACCGGCAGATATAAAACGCAAATAACCATGCCTGACAGTAAGCTCAAGAGAAAGCCAAGAGAATCCAGCTACGTAGCAACCAACGTACCGCTTCCGGGATTCAAACCCATGACCCCACGCTTCTAAGTCCGGCGCTCTACCCCTGAGCCACCGTTAGAACTGTTTGTGAAAGTATGTAAATTACAGGGGTCCAGCTTCTACTTTTTTCAGCACAAACCTGACTTTTTTTTACATACTTGTCAAAATCTGCATTTTTGGGGTCAAAAAATGACTAGGAATCCCCAAACATCCTACTTATTTTTTTTAATTGGAGGCCCTGGGAAATAAAGTGGCGTTTTTGGCAATTGCTAGCGTCACATGATATGTGCACAGCCAGTTTCAAACTGCCAAAGTTTAGGAAATAAAAACACTTTAATGCAGGGGTCTTCCATCATCCAAAGGTGACACTTTACAGGCTACCGGTTGAAGGTTACCCAAGAGGTCTGGTGCTCGAATTGTTGCTCTCGCTCTGTCGTTTGCGGCGATACCTCACATGTGTGCTGCGATCGCCATGTACATATGCCTGTGGAACGTACGTATGCGTTTGCATTTATGCGTTCCCCTGAAAAAAAAAAAAGACATTTCTGTTTTTGCTATCACAACAGCAATCCCCCTTACTCATGACGTTAGGTTTGCAAGCCCGTTGCTTTAGCACCTGAGCCAGCTTGTACTTGTTAAAGACGAAAGCCTTAGCATGGACTTGGGAGGCAGCCTACCTAACCTTAGCCACCTGCCACCTTGGCCATGTCAAAATCAGCATTTCTTGGGGCCCAACAGAAGAGCCCCCAAACATCTTTTGTTGTGTAATCAGCGGCCCTGGAATATAAAACAGGGGTTTTTGCAATCATTTACATCACACGATATTTCCACCGGCAGATATAAAACGCAAATAACCATGCCTGACAGTAAGCTCAAGAGAAAGCCAAGAGAATCCAGCTACGTAGCAACCAACGTACCGCTTAAGGGATTCAAACCCATGACCCCACGCTTCTAAGTCCGGCGCTCTACCCCTGAGCCACCGTTAGAACTGTTTGTGAAAGTATGTAAATTACAGGGGTCCAGCTTCTACTTTTTTCAGCACAAACCTGACTTTTTTTTACATACTTGTCAAAATCTGCATTTTTGGGGTCAAAAAATGACTAGGAATCCCCAAACATCCTTCTTATTTTTTTTAATTGGAGGCCCTGGGAAATAAAGTGGCGTTTTTGGCAATTGCTAGCGTCACATGATATGTGCACAGCCAGTTTCAAACTGCCAAAGTTTAGGAAATAAAAACACTTTAATGCAGGGGTCTTCCATCATCCAAAGGTGACACTTTACAGGCTACCGGTTGAAGGTTACCCAAGAGGTCTGGTGCTCGAATTGTTGCTCTCGCTCTGTCGTTTGCGGCGATACCTCACATGTGTGCTGCGATCGCCATGTACATATGCCTGTGGAACGTACGTATGCGTTTGCATTGATGCGTTCCCTTGAAAAAAAAAATATTAATTTCGGTTTTTGCTATCACAACAGCAATCCCCCTTACTCATGACGTTAGGTTTGCAAGCCCGTTGCTTTAGCACCTGAGCCAGCTTGTACTTGTTAAAGACGAAAGCCTTAGCATGGACTTGGGAGGCAGCCTACCTAACCTTAGCCACCTGCCACCTTGGCCATGTCAAAATCAGCATTTCTTGGGGCCCAACAGAAGAGCCCCCAAACATCTTTTGTTGTGTAATCAGCGGCCCTGGAATATAAAACAGGGGTTTTTGCAATCATTTACATCACACGATATTCCACCGGCAGATATAAAACGCAAATAACCATGCCTGACAGTAAGCTCAAGAGAAAGCCAAGAGAATCCAGCTACGTAGCAACCAACGTACCGCTTCCGGGATTCAAACCCATGACCCCACGCTTCTAAGTCCGGCGCTCTACCCCTGAGCCACCGTTAGAACTGTTTGTAAAAGTATGTAAATTACAGGGGTCCAGCTTCTACTTTTTTCAGCACAAACCTGACTTTTTTTTACATACTTGTCAAAATCTGCATTTTTGGGGTCAAAAAATGACTAGGAATCCCCAAACATCCTACTTATTTTTTTTAATTGGAGGCCCTGGGAAATAAAGTGGCGTTTTTGGCAATTGCTAGCGTCACATGATATGTGCACAGCCAGTTTCAAACTGCCAAAGTTTAGGAAATAAAAACACTTTAATGCAGGGGTCTTCCATCATCCAAAGGTGACACTTTACAGGCTACCGGTTGAAGGTTACCCAAGAGGTCTGGTGCTCGAATTGTTGCTCTCGCTCTGACGTTTGCGGCGATACCTCACATGTGAGCTGCGATCGCCATGTACATATGCCTGTGGAACGTACGTATGCGTTTGCATTTATGCGTTCCCCTGAAAAAAAAAAAAGACATTTCTGTTTTTGCTATCACAACAGCAATCCCCCTTACTCATGACGTTAGGTTTGCAAGCCCGTTGCTTTAGCACCTGAGCCAGCTTGTACTTGTTAAAGACGGAAGCCTTAGCATGGACTTGGGAGGCAGCCTACCTAACCTTAGCCACCTGCCACCTTGGCCATGTCAAAATCAGCATTTCTTGGGGCCCAACAGAAGAGCCCCCAAACATCTTTTGTTGTGTAATCAGAGGCCCTGGAAAATAAAACAGGGGTTTTTGCAATCATTTACATCACACGATATTTCCACCGGCAGATATAAAACGCAAATAACCATGCCTGACAGTAAGCTCAAGAGAAAGCAGCTACGTAGCAACCAACGTACCGCTTCTGGGATTCAAACCCGTGACCCCACGCTTCTAAGTCCGGCACTCTACCCCTGAGCCACCGTTAGAACTGTTTGTGAAAGTATGTAAATTACAGGGGTCTAGCTTCTACTTTTTTCAGCACAATCCTGACTTTTTTTTACATACTTGTCAAAATCTGCATTTTTGGGGTCAAAAAATGACTAGGAATCCCCAAACATCCTACTTATTTTTTTTAATTGGAGGCCCTGGGAAATAAAGTGGCGTTTTTGGCAATTGCTAGCGTCACATGATATGTGCACAGCCAGTTTCAAACTGCCAAAGTTTAGGAAATAAAAACACTTTAATGCAGGGGTCTTCCATCATCCAAAGGTGACACTTTACAGGCTACCGGTTGAAGGTTACCCAAGAGGTCTGGTGCTCGAATTGTTGCTCTCGCTCTGTCGTTTGCGGCGATACCTCACATGTGAGCTGCGATCGCCATGTACATATGCCTGTGGAACGTACGTATGCGTTTGCATTTATGCGTTCCCCTGAAAAAAAAAAAAGACATTTCTGTTTTTGCTATCACAACAGCAATCCCCCTTACTCATGACGTTAGGTTTGCAAGCCCGTTGCTTTAGCACCTGAGCCAGCTTGTACTTGTTAAAGACGGAAGCCTTAGCATGGACTTGGGAGGCAGCCTACCTAACCTTAGCCACCTGCCACCTTGGCCATGTCAAAATCAGCATTTCTTGGGGCCCAACAGAAGAGCCCCCAAACATCTTTTGTTGTGTAATCAGAGGCCCTGGAAAATAAAACAGGGGTTTTTGCAATCATTTACATCACACGATATTTCCACCGGCAGATATAAAACGCAAATAACCATGCCTGACAGTAAGCTCAAGAGAAAGCCAAGAGAATCCAGCTACGTAGCAACCAACGTACCGCTTCCGGGATTCAAACCCATGACCCCACGCTTCTAAGTCCGGCGCTCTACCCCTGAGCCACCGTTAGAACTGTTTGTGAAAGTATGTAAATTACAGGGGTCCAGCTTCTACTTTTTTCAGCACAAACCTGACTTTTTTTTACATACTTGTCAAAATCTGCATTTTTGGGGTCAAAAAATGACTAGGAATCCCCAAACATCCTACTTATTTTTTTTAATTGGAGGCCCTGGGAAATAAAGTGGCGTTTTTGGCAATTGCTAGCGTCACATGATATGTGCACAGCCAGTTTCAAACTGCCAAAGTTTAGGAAATAAAAACACTTTAATGCAGGGGTCTTCCATCATCCAAAGGTGACACTTTACAGGCTACCGGTTGAAGGTTACCCAAGAGGTCTGGTGCTCGAATTGTTGCTCTCGCTCTGTCGTTTGCGGCGATACCTCACATGTGTGCTGCGATCGCCATGTACATATGCCTGTGGAACGTACGTATGCGTTTGCATTTATGCGTTCCCCTGAAAAAAAAAAAAGACATTTCTGTTTTTGCTATCACAACAGCAATCCCCCTTACTCATGACGTTAGGTTTGCAAGCCCGTTGCTTTAGCACCTGAGCCAGCTTGTACTTGTTAAAGACGAAAGCCTTAGCATGGACTTGGGAGGCAGCCTACCTAACCTTAGCCACCTGCCACCTTGGCCATGTCAAAATCAGCATTTCTTGGGGCCCAACAGAAGAGCCCCCAAACATCTTTTGTTGTGTAATCAGCGGCCCTGGAATATAAAACAGGGGTTTTTGCAATCATTTACATCACACGATATTTCCACCGGCAGATATAAAACGCAAATAACCATGCCTGACAGTAAGCTCAAGAGAAAGCCAAGAGAATCCAGCTACGTAGCAACCAACGTACCGCTTAAGGGATTCAAACCCATGACCCCACGCTTCTAAGTCCGGCGCTCTACCCCTGAGCCACCGTTAGAACTGTTTGTGAAAGTATGTAAATTACAGGGGTCCAGCTTCTACTTTTTTCAGCACAAACCTGACTTTTTTTTACATACTTGTCAAAATCTGCATTTTTGGGGTCAAAAAATGACTAGGAATCCCCAAACATCCTTCTTATTTTTTTTAATTGGAGGCCCTGGGAAATAAAGTGGCGTTTTTGGCAATTGCTAGCGTCACATGATATGTGCACAGCCAGTTTCAAACTGCCAAAGTTTAGGAAATAAAAACACTTTAATGCAGGGGTCTTCCATCATCCAAAGGTGACACTTTACAGGCTACCGGTTGAAGGTTACCCAAGAGGTCTGGTGCTCGAATTGTTGCTCTCGCTCTGTCGTTTGCGGCGATACCTCACATGTGTGCTGCGATCGCCATGTACATATGCCTGTGGAACGTACGTATGCGTTTGCATTGATGCGTTCCCTTGAAAAAAAAAATATTAATTTCGGTTTTTGCTATCACAACAGCAATCCCCCTTACTCATGACGTTAGGTTTGCAAGCCCGTTGCTTTAGCACCTGAGCCAGCTTGTACTTGTTAAAGACGAAAGCCTTAGCATGGACTTGGGAGGCAGCCTACCTAACCTTAGCCACCTGCCACCTTGGCCATGTCAAAATCAGCATTTCTTGGGGCCCAACAGAAGAGCCCCCAAACATCTTTTGTTGTGTAATCAGCGGCCCTGGAATATAAAACAGGGGTTTTTGCAATCATTTACATCACACGATATTCCACCGGCAGATATAAAACGCAAATAACCATGCCTGACAGTAAGCTCAAGAGAAAGCCAAGAGAATCCAGCTACGTAGCAACCAACGTACCGCTTCCGGGATTCAAACCCATGACCCCACGCTTCTAAGTCCGGCGCTCTACCCCTGAGCCACCGTTAGAACTGTTTGTAAAAGTATGTAAATTACAGGGGTCCAGCTTCTACTTTTTTCAGCACAAACCTGACTTTTTTTTACATACTTGTCAAAATCTGCATTTTTGGGGTCAAAAAATGACTAGGAATCCCCAAACATCCTACTTATTTTTTTTAATTGGAGGCCCTGGGAAATAAAGTGGCGTTTTTGGCAATTGCTAGCGTCACATGATATGTGCACAGCCAGTTTCAAACTGCCAAAGTTTAGGAAATAAAAACACTTTAATGCAGGGGTCTTCCATCATCCAAAGGTGACACTTTACAGGCTACCGGTTGAAGGTTACCCAAGAGGTCTGGTGCTCGAATTGTTGCTCTCGCTCTGTCGTTTGCAGCGATACCTCACATGTGAGCTGCGATCGCCATGTACATATGCCTGTGGAACGTACGTATGCGTTTGCATTTATGCGTTCCCCTGAAAAAAAAAAAAGACATTTCTGTTTTTGCTATCACAACAGCAATCCCCCTTACTCATGACGTTAGGTTTGCAAGCCCGTTGCTTTAGCACCTGAGCCAGCTTGTACTTGTTAAAGACGGAAGCCTTAGCATGGACTTGGGAGGCAGCCTACCTAACCTTAGCCACCTGCCACCTTGGCCATGTCAAAATCAGCATTTCTTGGGGCCCAACAGAAGAGCCCCCAAACATCTTTTGTTGTGTAATCAGAGGCCCTGGAAAATAAAACAGGGGTTTTTGCAATCATTTACATCACACGATATTTCCACCGGCAGATATAAAACGCAAATAACCATGCCTGACAGTAAGCTCAAGAGAAAGCCAAGAGAATCCAGCTACGTAGCAACCAACGTACCGCTTCCGGGATTCAAACCCGTGACCCCACGCTTCTAAGTCCGGCGCTCTACCCCTGAGCCACCGTTAGAACTGTTTGTGAAAGTATGTAAATTACAGGGGTCTAGCTTCTACTTTTTTCAGCACAATCCTGACTTTTTTTTACATACTTGTCAAAATCTGCATTTTTGGGGTCAAAAAATGACTAGGAATCCCCAAACATCCTACTTATTTTTTTTAATTGGAGGCCCTGGGAAATAAAGTGGCGTTTTTGGCAATTGCTAGCGTCACATGATATGTGCACAGCCAGTTTCAAACTGCCAAAGTTTAGGAAATAAAAACACTTTAATGCAGGGGTCTTCCATCATCCAAAGGTGACACTTTACAGGCTACCGGTTGAAGGTTACCCAAGAGGTCTGGTGTTCGAATTGTTGCTCTCGCTCTGACGTTTGCGGCGATACCTCACATGTGTGCTGCGATCGCCATGTACATATGCCTGTGGAACGTACGTATGCGTTTGCATTGATGCGTTCCCTTGAAAAAAAAAAGACATTTCGGTTTTTGCTATCACAACAGCAATCCCCCTTACTCATGACGTTAGGTTTGCAAGCCCGTTGCTTTAGCACCTGAGCCAGCTTGTACTTGTTAAAGACGAAAGCCTTAGCATGGACTTGGGAGGCAGCCTACCTAACCTTAGCCACCTGCCACCTTGGCCATGTCAAAATCAGCATTTCTTGGGGCCCAACAGAAGAGCCCCCAAACATCTTTTGTTGTGTAATCAGCGGCCCTGGAATATAAAACAGGGGTTTTTGCAATCATTTACATCACACGATATTCCACCGGCAGATATAAAACGCAAATAACCATGCCTGACAGTAAGCTCAAGAGAAAGCCAAGAGAATCCAGCTACGTAGCAACCAACGTACCGCTTCCGGGATTCAAACCCATGACCCCACGCTTCTAAGTCCGGCGCTCTACCCCTGAGCCACCGTTAGAACTGTTTGTGAAAGTATGTAAATTACAGGGGTCCAGCTTCTACTTTTTTCAGCACAAACCTGACTTTTTTTTACATACTTGTCAAAATCTGCATTTTTGGGGTCAAAAAATGACTAGGAATCCCCAAACATCCTACTTATTTTTTTTAATTGGAGGCCCTGGGAAATAAAGTGGCGTTTTTGGCAATTGCTAGCGTCACATGATATGTGCACAGCCAGTTTCAAACTGCCAAAGTTTAGGAAATAAAAACACTTTAATGCAGGGGTCTTCCATCATCCAAAGGTGACACTTTACAGGCTACCGGTTGAAGGTTACCCAAGAGGTCTGGTGCTCGAATTGTTGCTCTCGCTCTGTCGTTTGCGGCGATACCTCACATGTGTGCTGCGATCGCCATGTACATATGCCTGTGGAACGTACGTATGCGTTTGCATTTATGCGTTCCCCTGAAAAAAAAAAAAGACATTTCTGTTTTTGCTATCACAACAGCAATCCCCCTTACTCATGACGTTAGGTTTGCAAGCCCGTTGCTTTAGCACCTGAGCCAGCTTGTACTTGTTAAAGACGGAAGCCTTAGCATGGACTTGGGAGGCAGCCTACCTAACCTTAGCCACCTGCCACCTTGGCCATGTCAAAATCAGCATTTCTTGGGGCCCAACAGAAGAGCCCCCAAACATCTTTTGTTGTGTAATCAGAGGCCCTGGAAAATAAAACAGGGGTTTTTGCAATCATTTACATCACACGATATTTCCACCGGCAGATATAAAACGCAAATAACCATGCCTGACAGTAAGCTCAAGAGAAAGCAGCTACGTAGCAACCAACGTACCGCTTCCGGGATTCAAACCCGTGACCCCACGCTTCTAAGTCCGGCGCTCTACCCCTGAGCCACCGTTAGAACTGTTTGTGAAAGTATGTAAATTACAGGGGTCTAGCTTCTACTTTTTTCAGCACAATCCTGACTTTTTTTTACATACTTGTCAAAATCTGCATTTTTGGGGTCAAAAAATGACTAGGAATCCCCAAACATCCTACTTATTTTTTTTAATTGGAGGCCCTGGGAAATAAAGTGGCGTTTTTGGCAATTGCTAGCGTCACATGATATGTGCACAGCCAGTTTCAAACTGCCAAAGTTTAGGAAATAAAAACACTTTAATGCAGGGGTCTTCCATCATCCAAAGGTGACACTTTACAGGCTACCGGTTGAAGGTTACCCAAGAGGTCTGGTGCTCGAATTGTTGCTCTCGCTCTGTCGTTTGCGGCGACACCTCACATGTGTGCTGCGATCGCCATGTACATATGCCTGTGGAACGTACGTATGCGTTTGCATTTATGCGTTCCCCTGAAAAAAAAAAAAGACATTTCTGTTTTTGCTATCACAACAGCAATCCCCCTTACTCATGACGTTAGGTTTGCAAGCCCGTTGCTTTAGCACCTGAGCCAGCTTGTACTTGTTAAAGACGGAAGCCTTAGCATGGACTTGGGAGGCAGCCTACCTAACCTTAGCCACCTGCCACCTTGGCCATGTCAAAATCAGCATTTCTTGGGGCCCAACAGAAGAGCCCCCAAACATCTTTTGTTGTGTAATCAGAGGCCCTGGAAAATAAAACAGGGGTTTTTGCAATCATTTACATCACACGATATTTCCACCGGCAGATATAAAACGCAAATAACCATGCCTGACAGTAAGCTCAAGAGAAAGCAGCTACGTAGCAACCAACGTACCGCTTCTGGGATTCAAACCCGTGACCCCACGCTTCTAAGTCCGGCGCTCTACCCCTGAGCCACCGTTAGAACTGTTTGTGAAAGTATGTAAATTACAGGGGTCCAGCTTCTACTTTTTTCAGCACAAACCTGACTTTTTTTTACATACTTGTCAAAATCTGCATTTTTGGGGTCAAAAAATGACTAGGAATCCCCAAACATCCTACTTATTTTTTTTAATTGGAGGCCCTGGGAAATAAAGTGGCGTTTTTGGCAATTGCTAGCGTCACATGATATGTGCACAGCCAGTTTCAAACTGCCAAAGTTTAGGAAATAAAAACACTTTAATGCAGGGGTCTTCCATCATCCAAAGGTGACACTTTACAGGCTACCGGTTGAAGGTTACCCAAGAGGTCTGGTGCTCGAATTGTTGCTCTCGCTCTGACGTTTGCGGCGATACCTCACATGTGAGCTGCGATCGCCATGTACATATGCCTGTGGAACGTACGTATGCGTTTGCATTTATGCGTTCCCCTGAAAAAAAAAAAAGACATTTCTGTTTTTGCTATCACAACAGCAATCCCCCTTACTCATGACGTTAGGTTTGCAAGCCCGTTGCTTTAGCACCTGAGCCAGCTTGTACTTGTTAAAGACGGAAGCCTTAGCATGGACTTGGGAGGCAGCCTACCTAACCTTAGCCACCTGCCACCTTGGCCATGTCAAAATCAGCATTTCTTGGGGCCCAACAGAAGAGCCCCCAAACATCTTTTGTTGTGTAATCAGAGGCCCTGGAAAATAAAACAGGGGTTTTTGCAATCATTTACATCACACGATATTTCCACCGGCAGATATAAAACGCAAATAACCATGCCTGACAGTAAGCTCAAGAGAAAGCAGCTACGTAGCAACCAACGTACCGCTTCTGGGATTCAAACCCGTGACCCCACGCTTCTAAGTCCGGCACTCTACCCCTGAGCCACCGTTAGAACTGTTTGTGAAAGTATGTAAATTACAGGGGTCTAGCTTCTACTTTTTTCAGCACAATCCTGACTTTTTTTTACATACTTGTCAAAATCTGCATTTTTGGGGTCAAAAAATGACTAGGAATCCCCAAACATCCTACTTATTTTTTTTAATTGGAGGCCCTGGGAAATAAAGTGGCGTTTTTGGCAATTGCTAGCGTCACATGATATGTGCACAGCCAGTTTCAAACTGCCAAAGTTTAGGAAATAAAAACACTTTAATGCAGGGGTCTTCCATCATCCAAAGGTGACACTTTACAGGCTACCGGTTGAAGGTTACCCAAGAGGTCTGGTGCTCGAATTGTTGCTCTCGCTCTGTCGTTTGCGGCGATACCTCACATGTGAGCTGCGATCGCCATGTACATATGCCTGTGGAACGTACGTATGCGTTTGCATTTATGCGTTCCCCTGAAAAAAAAAAAAGACATTTCTGTTTTTGCTATCACAACAGCAATCCCCCTTACTCATGACGTTAGGTTTGCAAGCCCGTTGCTTTAGCACCTGAGCCAGCTTGTACTTGTTAAAGACGGAAGCCTTAGCATGGACTTGGGAGGCAGCCTACCTAACCTTAGCCACCTGCCACCTTGGCCATGTCAAAATCAGCATTTCTTGGGGCCCAACAGAAGAGCCCCCAAACATCTTTTGTTGTGTAATCAGAGGCCCTGGAAAATAAAACAGGGGTTTTTGCAATCATTTACATCACACGATATTTCCACCGGCAGATATAAAACGCAAATAACCATGCCTGACAGTAAGCTCAAGAGAAAGCCAAGAGAATCCAGCTACGTAGCAACCAACGTACCGCTTCCGGGATTCAAACCCATGACCCCACGCTTCTAAGTCCGGCGCTCTACCCCTGAGCCACCGTTAGAACTGTTTGTGAAAGTATGTAAATTACAGGGGTCCAGCTTCTACTTTTTTCAGCACAAACCTGACTTTTTTTTACATACTTGTCAAAATCTGCATTTTTGGGGTCAAAAAATGACTAGGAATCCCCAAACATCCTACTTATTTTTTTTAATTGGAGGCCCTGGGAAATAAAGTGGCGTTTTTGGCAATTGCTAGCGTCACATGATATGTGCACAGCCAGTTTCAAACTGCCAAAGTTTAGGAAATAAAAACACTTTAATGCAGGGGTCTTCCATCATCCAAAGGTGACACTTTACAGGCTACCGGTTGAAGGTTACCCAAGAGGTCTGGTGCTCGAATTGTTGCTCTCGCTCTGTCGTTTGCGGCGATACCTCACATGTGTGCTGCGATCGCCATGTACATATGCCTGTGGAACGTACGTATGCGTTTGCATTTATGCGTTCCCCTGAAAAAAAAAAAAGACATTTCTGTTTTTGCTATCACAACAGCAATCCCCCTTACTCATGACGTTAGGTTTGCAAGCCCGTTGCTTTAGCACCTGAGCCAGCTTGTACTTGTTAAAGACGAAAGCCTTAGCATGGACTTGGGAGGCAGCCTACCTAACCTTAGCCACCTGCCACCTTGGCCATGTCAAAATCAGCATTTCTTGGGGCCCAACAGAAGAGCCCCCAAACATCTTTTGTTGTGTAATCAGCGGCCCTGGAATATAAAACAGGGGTTTTTGCAATCATTTACATCACACGATATTTCCACCGGCAGATATAAAACGCAAATAACCATGCCTGACAGTAAGCTCAAGAGAAAGCCAAGAGAATCCAGCTACGTAGCAACCAACGTACCGCTTAAGGGATTCAAACCCATGACCCCACGCTTCTAAGTCCGGCGCTCTACCCCTGAGCCACCGTTAGAACTGTTTGTGAAAGTATGTAAATTACAGGGGTCCAGCTTCTACTTTTTTCAGCACAAACCTGACTTTTTTTTACATACTTGTCAAAATCTGCATTTTTGGGGTCAAAAAATGACTAGGAATCCCCAAACATCCTTCTTATTTTTTTTAATTGGAGGCCCTGGGAAATAAAGTGGCGTTTTTGGCAATTGCTAGCGTCACATGATATGTGCACAGCCAGTTTCAAACTGCCAAAGTTTAGGAAATAAAAACACTTTAATGCAGGGGTCTTCCATCATCCAAAGGTGACACTTTACAGGCTACCGGTTGAAGGTTACCCAAGAGGTCTGGTGCTCGAATTGTTGCTCTCGCTCTGTCGTTTGCGGCGATACCTCACATGTGTGCTGCGATCGCCATGTACATATGCCTGTGGAACGTACGTATGCGTTTGCATTGATGCGTTCCCTTGAAAAAAAAAATATTAATTTCGGTTTTTGCTATCACAACAGCAATCCCCCTTACTCATGACGTTAGGTTTGCAAGCCCGTTGCTTTAGCACCTGAGCCAGCTTGTACTTGTTAAAGACGAAAGCCTTAGCATGGACTTGGGAGGCAGCCTACCTAACCTTAGCCACCTGCCACCTTGGCCATGTCAAAATCAGCATTTCTTGGGGCCCAACAGAAGAGCCCCCAAACATCTTTTGTTGTGTAATCAGCGGCCCTGGAATATAAAACAGGGGTTTTTGCAATCATTTACATCACACGATATTCCACCGGCAGATATAAAACGCAAATAACCATGCCTGACAGTAAGCTCAAGAGAAAGCCAAGAGAATCCAGCTACGTAGCAACCAACGTACCGCTTCCGGGATTCAAACCCATGACCCCACACTTCTAAGTCCGGCGCTCTACCCCTGAGCCACCGTTAGAACTGTTTGTAAAAGTATGTAAATTACAGGGGTCCAGCTTCTACTTTTTTCAGCACAAACCTGACTTTTTTTTACATACTTGTCAAAATCTGCATTTTTGGGGTCAAAAAATGACTAGGAATCCCCAAACATCCTACTTATTTTTTTTAATTGGAGGCCCTGGGAAATAAAGTGGCGTTTTTGGCAATTGCTAGCGTCACATGATATGTGCACAGCCAGTTTCAAACTGCCAAAGTTTAGGAAATAAAAACACTTTAATGCAGGGGTCTTCCATCATCCAAAGGTGACACTTTACAGGCTACCGGTTGAAGGTTACCCAAGAGGTCTGGTGCTCGAATTGTTGCTCTCGCTCTGACGTTTGCGGCGATACCTCACATGTGAGCTGCGATCGCCATGTACATATGCCTGTGGAACGTACGTATGCGTTTGCATTTATGCGTTCCCCTGAAAAAAAAAAAAGACATTTCTGTTTTTGCTATCACAACAGCAATCCCCCTTACTCATGACGTTAGGTTTGCAAGCCCGTTGCTTTAGCACCTGAGCCAGCTTGTACTTGTTAAAGACGGAAGCCTTAGCATGGACTTGGGAGGCAGCCTACCTAACCTTAGCCACCTGCCACCTTGGCCATGTCAAAATCAGCATTTCTTGGGGCCCAACAGAAGAGCCCCCAAACATCTTTTGTTGTGTAATCAGAGGCCCTGGAAAATAAAACAGGGGTTTTTGCAATCATTTACATCACACGATATTTCCACCGGCAGATATAAAACGCAAATAACCATGCCTGACAGTAAGCTCAAGAGAAAGCCAAGAGAATCCAGCTACGTAGCAACCAACGTACCGCTTCCGGGATTCAAACCCATGACCCCACGCTTCTAAGTCCGGCGCTCTACCCCTGAGCCACCGTTAGAACTGTTTGTGAAAGTATGTAAATTACAGGGGTCCAGCTTCTACTTTTTTCAGCACAAACCTGACTTTTTTTTACATACTTGTCAAAATCTGCATTTTTGGGGTCAAAAAATGACTAGGAATCCCCAAACATCCTACTTATTTTTTTTAATTGGAGGCCCTGGGAAATAAAGTGGCGTTTTTGGCAATTGCTAGCGTCACATGATATGTGCACAGCCAGTTTCAAACTGCCAAAGTTTAGGAAATAAAAACACTTTAATGCAGGGGTCTTCCATCATCCAAAGGTGACACTTTACAGGCTACCGGTTGAAGGTTACCCAAGAGGTCTGGTGCTCGAATTGTTGCTCTCGCTCTGTCGTTTGCGGCGATACCTCACATGTGTGCTGCGATCGCCATGTACATATGCCTGTGGAACGTACGTATGCGTTTGCATTTATGCGTTCCCCTGAAAAAAAAAAAAGACATTTCTGTTTTTGCTATCACAACAGCAATCCCCCTTACTCATGACGTTAGGTTTGCAAGCCCGTTGCTTTAGCACCTGAGCCAGCTTGTACTTGTTAAAGACGAAAGCCTTAGCATGGACTTGGGAGGCAGCCTACCTAACCTTAGCCACCTGCCACCTTGGCCATGTCAAAATCAGCATTTCTTGGGGCCCAACAGAAGAGCCCCCAAACATCTTTTGTTGTGTAATCAGCGGCCCTGGAATATAAAACAGGGGTTTTTGCAATCATTTACATCACACGATATTTCCACCGGCAGATATAAAACGCAAATAACCATGCCTGACAGTAAGCTCAAGAGAAAGCCAAGAGAATCCAGCTACGTAGCAACCAACGTACCGCTTAAGGGATTCAAACCCATGACCCCACGCTTCTAAGTCCGGCGCTCTACCCCTGAGCCACCGTTAGAACTGTTTGTGAAAGTATGTAAATTACAGGGGTCCAGCTTCTACTTTTTTCAGCACAAACCTGACTTTTTTTTACATACTTGTCAAAATCTGCATTTTTGGGGTCAAAAAATGACTAGGAATCCCCAAACATCCTTCTTATTTTTTTTAATTGGAGGCCCTGGGAAATAAAGTGGCGTTTTTGGCAATTGCTAGCGTCACATGATATGTGCACAGCCAGTTTCAAACTGCCAAAGTTTAGGAAATAAAAACACTTTAATGCAGGGGTCTTCCATCATCCAAAGGTGACACTTTACAGGCTACCGGTTGAAGGTTACCCAAGAGGTCTGGTGCTCGAATTGTTGCTCTCGCTCTGTCGTTTGCGGCGATACCTCACATGTGTGCTGCGATCGCCATGTACATATGCCTGTGGAACGTACGTATGCGTTTGCATTGATGCGTTCCCTTGAAAAAAAAAATAGTAATTTCGGTTTTTGCTATCACAACAGCAATCCCCCTTACTCATGACGTTAGGTTTGCAAGCCCGTTGCTTTAGCACCTGAGCCAGCTTGTACTTGTTAAAGACGAAAGCCTTAGCATGGACTTGGGAGGCAGCCTACCTAACCTTGGCCACCTGCCACCTTGGCCATGTCAAAATCAGCATTTCTTGGGGCCCAACAGAAGAGCCCCCAAACATCTTTTGTTGTGTAATCAGCGGCCCTGGAATATAAAACAGGGGTTTTTGCAATCATTTACATCACACGATATTCCACCGGCAGATATAAAACGCAAATAACCATGCCTGACAGTAAGCTCAAGAGAAAGCCAAGAGAATCCAGCTACGTAGCAACCAACGTACCGCTTCCGGGATTCAAACCCATGACCCCACGCTTCTAAGTCCGGCGCTCTACCCCTGAGCCACCGTTAGAACTGTTTGTGAAAGTATGTAAATTACAGGGGTCCAGCTTCTACTTTTTTCAGCACAAACCTGACTTTTTTTTACATACTTGTCAAAATCTGCATTTTTGGGGTCAAAAAATGACTAGGAATCCCCAAACATCCTACTTATTTTTTTTAATTGGAGGCCCTGGGAAATAAAGTGGCGTTTTTGGCAATTGCTAGCGTCACATGATATGTGCACAGCCAGTTTCAAACTGCCAAAGTTTAGGAAATAAAAACACTTTAATGCAGGGGTCTTCCATCATCCAAAGGTGACACTTTACAGGCTACCGGTTGAAGGTTACCCAAGAGGTCTGGTGCTCGAATTGTTGCTCTCGCTCTGTCGTTTGCGGCGACACCTCACATGTGTGCTGCGATCGCCATGTACATATGCCTGTGGAACGTACGTATGCGTTTGCATTTATGCGTTCCCCTGAAAAAAAAAAAAGACATTTCTGTTTTTGCTATCACAACAGCAATCCCCCTTACTCATGACGTTAGGTTTGCAAGCCCGTTGCTTTAGCACCTGAGCCAGCTTGTACTTGTTAAAGACGGAAGCCTTAGCATGGACTTGGGAGGCAGCCTACCTAACCTTAGCCACCTGCCACCTTGGCCATGTCAAAATCAGCATTTCTTGGGGCCCAACAGAAGAGCCCCCAAACATCTTTTGTTGTGTAATCAGAGGCCCTGGAAAATAAAACAGGGGTTTTTGCAATCATTTACATCACACGATATTTCCACCGGCAGATATAAAACGCAAATAACCATGCCTGACAGTAAGCTCAAGAGAAAGCAGCTACGTAGCAACCAACGTACCGCTTCTGGGATTCAAACCCGTGACCCCACGCTTCTAAGTCCGGCGCTCTACCCCTGAGCCACCGTTAGAACTGTTTGTGAAAGTATGTAAATTACAGGGGTCTAGCTTCTACTTTTTTCAGCACAATCCTGACTTTTTTTTACATACTTGTCAAAATCTGCATTTTTGGGGTCAAAAAATGACTAGGAATCCCCAAACATCCTACTTATTTTTTTTAATTGGAGGCCCTGGGAAATAAAGTGGCGTTTTTGGCAATTGCTAGCGTCACATGATATGTGCACAGCCAGTTTCAAACTGCCAAAGTTTAGGAAATAAAAACACTTTAATGCAGGGGTCTTCCATCATCCAAAGGTGACACTTTACAGGCTACCGGTTGAAGGTTACCCAAGAGGTCTGGTGCTCGAATTGTTGCTCTCGCTCTGACGTTTGCGGCGATACCTCACATGTGAGCTGCGATCGCCATGTACATATGCCTGTGGAACGTACGTATGCGTTTGCATTTATGCGTTCCCCTGAAAAAAAAAAAAGACATTTCTGTTTTTGCTATCACAACAGCAATCCCCCTTACTCATGACGTTAGGTTTGCAAGCCCGTTGCTTTAGCACCTGAGCCAGCTTGTACTTGTTAAAGACGGAAGCCTTAGCATGGACTTGGGAGGCAGCCTACCTAACCTTAGCCACCTGCCACCTTGGCCATGTCAAAATCAGCATTTCTTGGGGCCCAACAGAAGAGCCCCCAAACATCTTTTGTTGTGTAATCAGAGGCCCTGGAAAATAAAACAGGGGTTTTTGCAATCATTTACATCACACGATATTTCCACCGGCAGATATAAAACGCAAATAACCATGCCTGACAGTAAGCTCAAGAGAAAGCAGCTACGTAGCAACCAACGTACCGCTTCTGGGATTCAAACCCGTGACCCCACGCTTCTAAGTCCGGCACTCTACCCCTGAGCCACCGTTAGAACTGTTTGTGAAAGTATGTAAATTACAGGGGTCTAGCTTCTACTTTTTTCAGCACAATCCTGACTTTTTTTTACATACTTGTCAAAATCTGCATTTTTGGGGTCAAAAAATGACTAGGAATCCCCAAACATCCTACTTATTTTTTTTAATTGGAGGCCCTGGGAAATAAAGTGGCGTTTTTGGCAATTGCTAGCGTCACATGATATGTGCACAGCCAGTTTCAAACTGCCAAAGTTTAGGAAATAAAAACACTTTAATGCAGGGGTCTTCCATCATCCAAAGGTGACACTTTACAGGCTACCGGTTGAAGGTTACCCAAGAGGTCTGGTGCTCGAATTGTTGCTCTCGCTCTGTCGTTTGCGGCGATACCTCACATGTGAGCTGCGATCGCCATGTACATATGCCTGTGGAACGTACGTATGCGTTTGCATTTATGCGTTCCCCTGAAAAAAAAAAAAGACATTTCTGTTTTTGCTATCACAACAGCAATCCCCCTTACTCATGACGTTAGGTTTGCAAGCCCGTTGCTTTAGCACCTGAGCCAGCTTGTACTTGTTAAAGACGGAAGCCTTAGCATGGACTTGGGAGGCAGCCTACCTAACCTTAGCCACCTGCCACCTTGGCCATGTCAAAATCAGCATTTCTTGGGGCCCAACAGAAGAGCCCCCAAACATCTTTTGTTGTGTAATCAGAGGCCCTGGAAAATAAAACAGGGGTTTTTGCAATCATTTACATCACACGATATTTCCACCGGCAGATATAAAACGCAAATAACCATGCCTGACAGTAAGCTCAAGAGAAAGCCAAGAGAATCCAGCTACGTAGCAACCAACGTACCGCTTCCGGGATTCAAACCCATGACCCCACGCTTCTAAGTCCGGCGCTCTACCCCTGAGCCACCGTTAGAACTGTTTGTGAAAGTATGTAAATTACAGGGGTCCAGCTTCTACTTTTTTCAGCACAAACCTGACTTTTTTTTACATACTTGTCAAAATCTGCATTTTTGGGGTCAAAAAATGACTAGGAATCCCCAAACATCCTACTTATTTTTTTTAATTGGAGGCCCTGGGAAATAAAGTGGCGTTTTTGGCAATTGCTAGCGTCACATGATATGTGCACAGCCAGTTTCAAACTGCCAAAGTTTAGGAAATAAAAACACTTTAATGCAGGGGTCTTCCATCATCCAAAGGTGACACTTTACAGGCTACCGGTTGAAGGTTACCCAAGAGGTCTGGTGCTCGAATTGTTGCTCTCGCTCTGTCGTTTGCGGCGATACCTCACATGTGTGCTGCGATCGCCATGTACATATGCCTGTGGAACGTACGTATGCGTTTGCATTTATGCGTTCCCCTGAAAAAAAAAAAAGACATTTTTGTTTTTGCTATCACAACAGCAATCCCCCTTACTCATGACGTTAGGTTTGCAAGCCCGTTGCTTTAGCACCTGAGCCAGCTTGTACTTGTTAAAGACGAAAGCCTTAGCATGGACTTGGGAGGCAGCCTACCTAACCTTAGCCACCTGCCACCTTGGCCATGTCAAAATCAGCATTTCTTGGGGCCCAACAGAAGAGCCCCCAAACATCTTTTGTTGTGTAATCAGCGGCCCTGGAATATAAAACAGGGGTTTTTGCAATCATTTACATCACACGATATTTCCACCGGCAGATATAAAACGCAAATAACCATGCCTGACAGTAAGCTCAAGAGAAAGCCAAGAGAATCCAGCTACGTAGCAACCAACGTACCGCTTAAGGGATTCAAACCCATGACCCCACGCTTCTAAGTCCGGCGCTCTACCCCTGAGCCACCGTTAGAACTGTTTGTGAAAGTATGTAAATTACAGGGGTCCAGCTTCTACTTTTTTCAGCACAAACCTGACTTTTTTTTACATACTTGTCAAAATCTGCATTTTTGGGGTCAAAAAATGACTAGGAATCCCCAAACATCCTTCTTATTTTTTTTAATTGGAGGCCCTGGGAAATAAAGTGGCGTTTTTGGCAATTGCTAGCGTCACATGATATGTGCACAGCCAGTTTCAAACTGCCAAAGTTTAGGAAATAAAAACACTTTAATGCAGGGGTCTTCCATCATCCAAAGGTGACACTTTACAGGCTACCGGTTGAAGGTTACCCAAGAGGTCTGGTGCTCGAATTGTTGCTCTCGCTCTGTCGTTTGCGGCGATACCTCACATGTGTGCTGCGATCGCCATGTACATATGCCTGTGGAACGTACGTATGCGTTTGCATTGATGCGTTCCCTTGAAAAAAAAAATATTAATTTCGGTTTTTGCTATCACAACAGCAATCCCCCTTACTCATGACGTTAGGTTTGCAAGCCCGTTGCTTTAGCACCTGAGCCAGCTTGTACTTGTTAAAGACGAAAGCCTTAGCATGGACTTGGGAGGCAGCCTACCTAACCTTAGCCACCTGCCACCTTGGCCATGTCAAAATCAGCATTTCTTGGGGCCCAACAGAAGAGCCCCCAAACATCTTTTGTTGTGTAATCAGCGGCCCTGGAATATAAAACAGGGGTTTTTGCAATCATTTACATCACACGATATTCCACCGGCAGATATAAAACGCAAATAACCATGCCTGACAGTAAGCTCAAGAGAAAGCCAAGAGAATCCAGCTACGTAGCAACCAACGTACCGCTTCCGGGATTCAAACCCATGACCCCACGCTTCTAAGTCCGGCGCTCTACCCCTGAGCCACCGTTAGAACTGTTTGTAAAAGTATGTAAATTACAGGGGTCCAGCTTCTACTTTTTTCAGCACAAACCTGACTTTTTTTTACATACTTGTCAAAATCTGCATTTTTGGGGTCAAAAAATGACTAGGAATCCCCAAACATCCTACTTATTTTTTTTAATTGGAGGCCCTGGGAAATAAAGTGGCGTTTTTGGCAATTGCTAGCGTCACATGATATGTGCACAGCCAGTTTCAAACTGCCAAAGTTTAGGAAATAAAAACACTTTAATGCAGGGGTCTTCCATCATCCAAAGGTGACACTTTACAGGCTACCGGTTGAAGGTTACCCAAGAGGTCTGGTGCTCGAATTGTTGCTCTCGCTCTGACGTTTGCGGCGATACCTCACATGTGAGCTGCGATCGCCATGTACATATGCCTGTGGAACGTACGTATGCGTTTGCATTTATGCGTTCCCCTGAAAAAAAAAAAAGACATTTCTGTTTTTGCTATCACAACAGCAATCCCCCTTACTCATGACGTTAGGTTTGCAAGCCCGTTGCTTTAGCACCTGAGCCAGCTTGTACTTGTTAAAGACGGAAGCCTTAGCATGGACTTGGGAGGCAGCCTACCTAACCTTAGCCACCTGCCACCTTGGCCATGTCAAAATCAGCATTTCTTGGGGCCCAACAGAAGAGCCCCCAAACATCTTTTGTTGTGTAATCAGAGGCCCTGGAAAATAAAACAGGGGTTTTTGCAATCATTTACATCACACGATATTTCCACCGGCAGATATAAAACGCAAATAACCATGCCTGACAGTAAGCTCAAGAGAAAGCAGCTACGTAGCAACCAACGTACCGCTTCTGGGATTCAAACCCATGACCCCACGCTTCTAAGTCCGGCGCTCTACCCCTGAGCCACCGTTAGAACTGTTTGTGAAAGTATGTAAATTACAGGGGTCCAGCTTCTACTTTTTTCAGCACAAACCTGACTTTTTTTTACATACTTGTCAAAATCTGCATTTTTGGGGTCAAAAAATGACTAGGAATCCCCAAACATCCTACTTATTTTTTTTAATTGGAGGCCCTGGGAAATAAAGTGGCGTTTTTGGCAATTGCTAGCGTCACATGATATGTGCACAGCCAGTTTCAAACTGCCAAAGTTTAGGAAATAAAAACACTTTAATGCAGGGGTCTTCCATCATCCAAAGGTGACACTTTACAGGCTACCGGTTGAAGGTTACCCAAGAGGTCTGGTGCTCGAATTGTTGCTCTCGCTCTGTCGTTTGCGGCGATACCTCACATGTGTGCTGCGATCGCCATGTACATATGCCTGTGGAACGTACGTATGCGTTTGCATTTATGCGTTCCCCTGAAAAAAAAAAAAGACATTTCTGTTTTTGCTATCACAACAGCAATCCCCCTTACTCATGACGTTAGGTTTGCAAGCCCGTTGCTTTAGCACCTGAGCCAGCTTGTACTTGTTAAAGACGAAAGCCTTAGCATGGACTTGGGAGGCAGCCTACCTAACCTTAGCCACCTGCCACCTTGGCCATGTCAAAATCAGCATTTCTTGGGGCCCAACAGAAGAGCCCCCAAACATCTTTTGTTGTGTAATCAGCGGCCCTGGAATATAAAACAGGGGTTTTTGCAATCATTTACATCACACGATATTTCCACCGGCAGATATAAAACGCAAATAACCATGCCTGACAGTAAGCTCAAGAGAAAGCCAAGAGAATCCAGCTACGTAGCAACCAACGTACCGCTTAAGGGATTCAAACCCATGACCCCACGCTTCTAAGTCCGGCGCTCTACCCCTGAGCCACCGTTAGAACTGTTTGTGAAAGTATGTAAATTACAGGGGTCCAGCTTCTACTTTTTTCAGCACAAACCTGACTTTTTTTTACATACTTGTCAAAATCTGCATTTTTGGGGTCAAAAAATGACTAGGAATCCCCAAACATCCTTCTTATTTTTTTTAATTGGAGGCCCTGGGAAATAAAGTGGCGTTTTTGGCAATTGCTAGCGTCACATGATATGTGCACAGCCAGTTTCAAACTGCCAAAGTTTAGGAAATAAAAACACTTTAATGCAGGGGTCTTCCATCATCCAAAGGTGACACTTTACAGGCTACCGGTTGAAGGTTACCCAAGAGGTCTGGTGCTCGAATTGTTGCTCTCGCTCTGTCGTTTGCGGCGATACCTCACATGTGTGCTGCGATCGCCATGTACATATGCCTGTGGAACGTACGTATGCGTTTGCATTGATGCGTTCCCTTGAAAAAAAAAATATTAATTTCGGTTTTTGCTATCACAACAGCAATCCCCCTTACTCATGACGTTAGGTTTGCAAGCCCGTTGCTTTAGCACCTGAGCCAGCTTGTACTTGTTAAAGACGAAAGCCTTAGCATGGACTTGGGAGGCAGCCTACCTAACCTTAGCCACCTGCCACCTTGGCCATGTCAAAATCAGCATTTCTTGGGGCCCAACAGAAGAGCCCCCAAACATCTTTTGTTGTGTAATCAGCGGCCCTGGAATATAAAACAGGGGTTTTTGCAATCATTTACATCACACGATATTCCACCGGCAGATATAAAACGCAAATAACCATGCCTGACAGTAAGCTCAAGAGAAAGCCAAGAGAATCCAGCTACGTAGCAACCAACGTACCGCTTCCGGGATTCAAACCCATGACCCCACGCTTCTAAGTCCGGCGCTCTACCCCTGAGCCACCATTAGAACTGTTTGTAAAAGTATGTAAATTACAGGGGTCCAGCTTCTACTTTTTTCAGCACAAACCTGACTTTTTTTTACATACTTGTCAAAATCTGCATTTTTGGGGTCAAAAAATGACTAGGAATCCCCAAACATCCTACTTATTTTTTTTAATTGGAGGCCCTGGGAAATAAAGTGGCGTTTTTGGCAATTGCTAGCGTCACATGATATGTGCACAGCCAGTTTCAAACTGCCAAAGTTTAGGAAATAAAAACACTTTAATGCAGGGGTCTTCCATCATCCAAAGGTGACACTTTACAGGCTACCGGTTGAAGGTTACCCAAGAGGTCTGGTGCTCGAATTGTTGCTCTCGCTCTGTCGTTTGCAGCGATACCTCACATGTGAGCTGCGATCGCCATGTACATATGCCTGTGGAACGTACGTATGCGTTTGCATTTATGCGTTCCCCTGAAAAAAAAAAAAGACATTTCTGTTTTTGCTATCACAACAGCAATCCCCCTTACTCATGACGTTAGGTTTGCAAGCCCGTTGCTTTAGCACCTGAGCCAGCTTGTACTTGTTAAAGACGGAAGCCTTAGCATGGACTTGGGAGGCAGCCTACCTAACCTTAGCCACCTGCCACCTTGGCCATGTCAAAATCAGCATTTCTTGGGGCCCAACAGAAGAGCCCCCAAACATCTTTTGTTGTGTAATCAGAGGCCCTGGAAAATAAAACAGGGGTTTTTGCAATCATTTACATCACACGATATTTCCACCGGCAGATATAAAACGCAAATAACCATGCCTGACAGTAAGCTCAAGAGAAAGCCAAGAGAATCCAGCTACGTAGCAACCAACGTACCGCTTCCGGGATTCAAACCCGTGACCCCACGCTTCTAAGTCCGGCGCTCTACCCCTGAGCCACCGTTAGAACTGTTTGTGAAAGTATGTAAATTACAGGGGTCTAGCTTCTACTTTTTTCAGCACAATCCTGACTTTTTTTTACATACTTGTCAAAATCTGCATTTTTGGGGTCAAAAAATGACTAGGAATCCCCAAACATCCTTCTTATTTTTTTTAATTGGAGGCCCTGGGAAATAAAGTGGCGTTTTTGGCAATTGCTAGCGTCACATGATATGTGCACAGCCAGTTTCAAACTGCCAAAGTTTAGGAAATAAAAACACTTTAATGCAGGGGTCTTCCATCATCCAAAGGTGACACTTTACAGGCTACCGGTTGAAGGTTACCCAAGAGGTCTGGTGCTCGAATTGTTGCTCTCGCTCTGTCGTTTGCGGCGATACCTCACATGTGTGCTGCGATCGCCATGTACATATGCCTGTGGAACGTACGTATGCGTTTGCATTGATGCGTTCCCTTGAAAAAAAAAATAGTAATTTCGGTTTTTGCTATCACAACAGCAATCCCCCTTACTCATGACGTTAGGTTTGCAAGCCCGTTGCTTTAGCACCTGAGCCAGCTTGTACTTGTTAAAGACGAAAGCCTTAGCATGGACTTGGGAGGCAGCCTACCTAACCTTGGCCACCTGCCACCTTGGCCATGTCAAAATCAGCATTTCTTGGGGCCCAACAGAAGAGCCCCCAAACATCTTTTGTTGTGTAATCAGCGGCCCTGGAATATAAAACAGGGGTTTTTGCAATCATTTACATCACACGATATTCCACCGGCAGATATAAAACGCAAATAACCATGCCTGACAGTAAGCTCAAGAGAAAGCCAAGAGAATCCAGCTACGTAGCAACCAACGTACCGCTTCCGGGATTCAAACCCATGACCCCACGCTTCTAAGTCCGGCGCTCTACCCCTGAGCCACCGTTAGAACTGTTTGTGAAAGTATGTAAATTACAGGGGTCCAGCTTCTACTTTTTTCAGCACAAACCTGACTTTTTTTTACATACTTGTCAAAATCTGCATTTTTGGGGTCAAAAAATGACTAGGAATCCCCAAACATCCTACTTATTTTTTTTAATTGGAGGCCCTGGGAAATAAAGTGGCGTTTTTGGCAATTGCTAGCGTCACATGATATGTGCACAGCCAGTTTCAAACTGCCAAAGTTTAGGAAATAAAAACACTTTAATGCAGGGGTCTTCCATCATCCAAAGGTGACACTTTACAGGCTACCGGTTGAAGGTTACCCAAGAGGTCTGGTGCTCGAATTGTTGCTCTCGCTCTGTCGTTTGCGGCGACACCTCACATGTGTGCTGCGATCGCCATGTACATATGCCTGTGGAACGTACGTATGCGTTTGCATTTATGCGTTCCCCTGAAAAAAAAAAAAGACATTTCTGTTTTTGCTATCACAACAGCAATCCCCCTTACTCATGACGTTAGGTTTGCAAGCCCGTTGCTTTAGCACCTGAGCCAGCTTGTACTTGTTAAAGACGGAAGCCTTAGCATGGACTTGGGAGGCAGCCTACCTAACCTTAGCCACCTGCCACCTTGGCCATGTCAAAATCAGCATTTCTTGGGGCCCAACAGAAGAGCCCCCAAACATCTTTTGTTGTGTAATCAGAGGCCCTGGAAAATAAAACAGGGGTTTTTGCAATCATTTACATCACACGATATTTCCACCGGCAGATATAAAACGCAAATAACCATGCCTGACAGTAAGCTCAAGAGAAAGCAGCTACGTAGCAACCAACGTACCGCTTCTGGGATTCAAACCCGTGACCCCACGCTTCTAAGTCCGGCGCTCTACCCCTGAGCCACCGTTAGAACTGTTTGTGAAAGTATGTAAATTACAGGGGTCTAGCTTCTACTTTTTTCAGCACAATCCTGACTTTTTTTTACATACTTGTCAAAATCTGCATTTTTGGGGTCAAAAAATGACTAGGAATCCCCAAACATCCTACTTATTTTTTTTAATTGGAGGCCCTGGGAAATAAAGTGGCGTTTTTGGCAATTGCTAGCGTCACATGATATGTGCACAGCCAGTTTCAAACTGCCAAAGTTTAGGAAATAAAAACACTTTAATGCAGGGGTCTTCCATCATCCAAAGGTGACACTTTACAGGCTACCGGTTGAAGGTTACCCAAGAGGTCTGGTGCTCGAATTGTTGCTCTCGCTCTGACGTTTGCGGCGATACCTCACATGTGAGCTGCGATCGCCATGTACATATGCCTGTGGAACGTACGTATGCGTTTGCATTTATGCGTTCCCCTGAAAAAAAAAAAAGACATTTCTGTTTTTGCTATCACAACAGCAATCCCCCTTACTCATGACGTTAGGTTTGCAAGCCCGTTGCTTTAGCACCTGAGCCAGCTTGTACTTGTTAAAGACGGAAGCCTTAGCATGGACTTGGGAGGCAGCCTACCTAACCTTAGCCACCTGCCACCTTGGCCATGTCAAAATCAGCATTTCTTGGGGCCCAACAGAAGAGCCCCCAAACATCTTTTGTTGTGTAATCAGAGGCCCTGGAAAATAAAACAGGGGTTTTTGCAATCATTTACATCACACGATATTTCCACCGGCAGATATAAAACGCAAATAACCATGCCTGACAGTAAGCTCAAGAGAAAGCAGCTACGTAGCAACCAACGTACCGCTTCTGGGATTCAAACCCGTGACCCCACGCTTCTAAGTCCGGCACTCTACCCCTGAGCCACCGTTAGAACTGTTTGTGAAAGTATGTAAATTACAGGGGTCTAGCTTCTACTTTTTTCAGCACAATCCTGACTTTTTTTTACATACTTGTCAAAATCTGCATTTTTGGGGTCAAAAAATGACTAGGAATCCCCAAACATCCTACTTATTTTTTTTAATTGGAGGCCCTGGGAAATAAAGTGGCGTTTTTGGCAATTGCTAGCGTCACATGATATGTGCACAGCCAGTTTCAAACTGCCAAAGTTTAGGAAATAAAAACACTTTAATGCAGGGGTCTTCCATCATCCAAAGGTGACACTTTACAGGCTACCGGTTGAAGGTTACCCAAGAGGTCTGGTGCTCGAATTGTTGCTCTCGCTCTGTCGTTTGCGGCGATACCTCACATGTGAGCTGCGATCGCCATGTACATATGCCTGTGGAACGTACGTATGCGTTTGCATTTATGCGTTCCCCTGAAAAAAAAAAAAGACATTTCTGTTTTTGCTATCACAACAGCAATCCCCCTTACTCATGACGTTAGGTTTGCAAGCCCGTTGCTTTAGCACCTGAGCCAGCTTGTACTTGTTAAAGACGGAAGCCTTAGCATGGACTTGGGAGGCAGCCTACCTAACCTTAGCCACCTGCCACCTTGGCCATGTCAAAATCAGCATTTCTTGGGGCCCAACAGAAGAGCCCCCAAACATCTTTTGTTGTGTAATCAGAGGCCCTGGAAAATAAAACAGGGGTTTTTGCAATCATTTACATCACACGATATTTCCACCGGCAGATATAAAACGCAAATAACCATGCCTGACAGTAAGCTCAAGAGAAAGCCAAGAGAATCCAGCTACGTAGCAACCAACGTACCGCTTCCGGGATTCAAACCCATGACCCCACGCTTCTAAGTCCGGCGCTCTACCCCTGAGCCACCGTTAGAACTGTTTGTGAAAGTATGTAAATTACAGGGGTCCAGCTTCTACTTTTTTCAGCACAAACCTGACTTTTTTTTACATACTTGTCAAAATCTGCATTTTTGGGGTCAAAAAATGACTAGGAATCCCCAAACATCCTACTTATTTTTTTTAATTGGAGGCCCTGGGAAATAAAGTGGCGTTTTTGGCAATTGCTAGCGTCACATGATATGTGCACAGCCAGTTTCAAACTGCCAAAGTTTAGGAAATAAAAACACTTTAATGCAGGGGTCTTCCATCATCCAAAGGTGACACTTTACAGGCTACCGGTTGAAGGTTACCCAAGAGGTCTGGTGCTCGAATTGTTGCTCTCGCTCTGTCGTTTGCGGCGATACCTCACATGTGTGCTGCGATCGCCATGTACATATGCCTGTGGAACGTACGTATGCGTTTGCATTTATGCGTTCCCCTGAAAAAAAAAAAAGACATTTTTGTTTTTGCTATCACAACAGCAATCCCCCTTACTCATGACGTTAGGTTTGCAAGCCCGTTGCTTTAGCACCTGAGCCAGCTTGTACTTGTTAAAGACGAAAGCCTTAGCATGGACTTGGGAGGCAGCCTACCTAACCTTAGCCACCTGCCACCTTGGCCATGTCAAAATCAGCATTTCTTGGGGCCCAACAGAAGAGCCCCCAAACATCTTTTGTTGTGTAATCAGCGGCCCTGGAATATAAAACAGGGGTTTTTGCAATCATTTACATCACACGATATTTCCACCGGCAGATATAAAACGCAAATAACCATGCCTGACAGTAAGCTCAAGAGAAAGCCAAGAGAATCCAGCTACGTAGCAACCAACGTACCGCTTAAGGGATTCAAACCCATGACCCCACGCTTCTAAGTCCGGCGCTCTACCCCTGAGCCACCGTTAGAACTGTTTGTGAAAGTATGTAAATTACAGGGGTCCAGCTTCTACTTTTTTCAGCACAAACCTGACTTTTTTTTACATACTTGTCAAAATCTGCATTTTTGGGGTCAAAAAATGACTAGGAATCCCCAAACATCCTTCTTATTTTTTTTAATTGGAGGCCCTGGGAAATAAAGTGGCGTTTTTGGCAATTGCTAGCGTCACATGATATGTGCACAGCCAGTTTCAAACTGCCAAAGTTTAGGAAATAAAAACACTTTAATGCAGGGGTCTTCCATCATCCAAAGGTGACACTTTACAGGCTACCGGTTGAAGGTTACCCAAGAGGTCTGGTGCTCGAATTGTTGCTCTCGCTCTGTCGTTTGCGGCGATACCTCACATGTGTGCTGCGATCGCCATGTACATATGCCTGTGGAACGTACGTATGCGTTTGCATTGATGCGTTCCCTTGAAAAAAAAAATATTAATTTCGGTTTTTGCTATCACAACAGCAATCCCCCTTACTCATGACGTTAGGTTTGCAAGCCCGTTGCTTTAGCACCTGAGCCAGCTTGTACTTGTTAAAGACGAAAGCCTTAGCATGGACTTGGGAGGCAGCCTACCTAACCTTAGCCACCTGCCACCTTGGCCATGTCAAAATCAGCATTTCTTGGGGCCCAACAGAAGAGCCCCCAAACATCTTTTGTTGTGTAATCAGCGGCCCTGGAATATAAAACAGGGGTTTTTGCAATCATTTACATCACACGATATTCCACCGGCAGATATAAAACGCAAATAACCATGCCTGACAGTAAGCTCAAGAGAAAGCCAAGAGAATCCAGCTACGTAGCAACCAACGTACCGCTTCCGGGATTCAAACCCATGACCCCACGCTTCTAAGTCCGGCGCTCTACCCCTGAGCCACCGTTAGAACTGTTTGTAAAAGTATGTAAATTACAGGGGTCCAGCTTCTACTTTTTTCAGCACAAACCTGACTTTTTTTTACATACTTGTCAAAATCTGCATTTTTGGGGTCAAAAAATGACTAGGAATCCCCAAACATCCTACTTATTTTTTTTAATTGGAGGCCCTGGGAAATAAAGTGGCGTTTTTGGCAATTGCTAGCGTCACATGATATGTGCACAGCCAGTTTCAAACTGCCAAAGTTTAGGAAATAAAAACACTTTAATGCAGGGGTCTTCCATCATCCAAAGGTGACACTTTACAGGCTACCGGTTGAAGGTTACCCAAGAGGTCTGGTGCTCGAATTGTTGCTCTCGCTCTGACGTTTGCGGCGATACCTCACATGTGAGCTGCGATCGCCATGTACATATGCCTGTGGAACGTACGTATGCGTTTGCATTTATGCGTTCCCCTGAAAAAAAAAAAAGACATTTCTGTTTTTGCTATCACAACAGCAATCCCCCTTACTCATGACGTTAGGTTTGCAAGCCCGTTGCTTTAGCACCTGAGCCAGCTTGTACTTGTTAAAGACGGAAGCCTTAGCATGGACTTGGGAGGCAGCCTACCTAACCTTAGCCACCTGCCACCTTGGCCATGTCAAAATCAGCATTTCTTGGGGCCCAACAGAAGAGCCCCCAAACATCTTTTGTTGTGTAATCAGAGGCCCTGGAAAATAAAACAGGGGTTTTTGCAATCATTTACATCACACGATATTTCCACCGGCAGATATAAAACGCAAATAACCATGCCTGACAGTAAGCTCAAGAGAAAGCAGCTACGTAGCAACCAACGTACCGCTTCTGGGATTCAAACCCATGACCCCACGCTTCTAAGTCCGGCGCTCTACCCCTGAGCCACCGTTAGAACTGTTTGTGAAAGTATGTAAATTACAGGGGTCCAGCTTCTACTTTTTTCAGCACAAACCTGACTTTTTTTTACATACTTGTCAAAATCTGCATTTTTGGGGTCAAAAAATGACTAGGAATCCCCAAACATCCTACTTATTTTTTTTAATTGGAGGCCCTGGGAAATAAAGTGGCGTTTTTGGCAATTGCTAGCGTCACATGATATGTGCACAGCCAGTTTCAAACTGCCAAAGTTTAGGAAATAAAAACACTTTAATGCAGGGGTCTTCCATCATCCAAAGGTGACACTTTACAGGCTACCGGTTGAAGGTTACCCAAGAGGTCTGGTGCTCGAATTGTTGCTCTCGCTCTGTCGTTTGCGGCGATACCTCACATGTGTGCTGCGATCGCCATGTACATATGCCTGTGGAACGTACGTATGCGTTTGCATTTATGCGTTCCCCTGAAAAAAAAAAAAGACATTTCTGTTTTTGCTATCACAACAGCAATCCCCCTTACTCATGACGTTAGGTTTGCAAGCCCGTTGCTTTAGCACCTGAGCCAGCTTGTACTTGTTAAAGACGAAAGCCTTAGCATGGACTTGGGAGGCAGCCTACCTAACCTTAGCCACCTGCCACCTTGGCCATGTCAAAATCAGCATTTCTTGGGGCCCAACAGAAGAGCCCCCAAACATCTTTTGTTGTGTAATCAGCGGCCCTGGAATATAAAACAGGGGTTTTTGCAATCATTTACATCACACGATATTTCCACCGGCAGATATAAAACGCAAATAACCATGCCTGACAGTAAGCTCAAGAGAAAGCCAAGAGAATCCAGCTACGTAGCAACCAACGTACCGCTTAAGGGATTCAAACCCATGACCCCACGCTTCTAAGTCCGGCGCTCTACCCCTGAGCCACCGTTAGAACTGTTTGTGAAAGTATGTAAATTACAGGGGTCCAGCTTCTACTTTTTTCAGCACAAACCTGACTTTTTTTTACATACTTGTCAAAATCTGCATTTTTGGGGTCAAAAAATGACTAGGAATCCCCAAACATCCTTCTTATTTTTTTTAATTGGAGGCCCTGGGAAATAAAGTGGCGTTTTTGGCAATTGCTAGCGTCACATGATATGTGCACAGCCAGTTTCAAACTGCCAAAGTTTAGGAAATAAAAACACTTTAATGCAGGGGTCTTCCATCATCCAAAGGTGACACTTTACAGGCTACCGGTTGAAGGTTACCCAAGAGGTCTGGTGCTCGAATTGTTGCTCTCGCTCTGTCGTTTGCGGCGATACCTCACATGTGTGCTGCGATCGCCATGTACATATGCCTGTGGAACGTACGTATGCGTTTGCATTGATGCGTTCCCTTGAAAAAAAAAATATTAATTTCGGTTTTTGCTATCACAACAGCAATCCCCCTTACTCATGACGTTAGGTTTGCAAGCCCGTTGCTTTAGCACCTGAGCCAGCTTGTACTTGTTAAAGACGAAAGCCTTAGCATGGACTTGGGAGGCAGCCTACCTAACCTTAGCCACCTGCCACCTTGGCCATGTCAAAATCAGCATTTCTTGGGGCCCAACAGAAGAGCCCCCAAACATCTTTTGTTGTGTAATCAGCGGCCCTGGAATATAAAACAGGGGTTTTTGCAATCATTTACATCACACGATATTCCACCGGCAGATATAAAACGCAAATAACCATGCCTGACAGTAAGCTCAAGAGAAAGCCAAGAGAATCCAGCTACGTAGCAACCAACGTACCGCTTCCGGGATTCAAACCCATGACCCCACGCTTCTAAGTCCGGCGCTCTACCCCTGAGCCACCATTAGAACTGTTTGTAAAAGTATGTAAATTACAGGGGTCCAGCTTCTACTTTTTTCAGCACAAACCTGACTTTTTTTTACATACTTGTCAAAATCTGCATTTTTGGGGTCAAAAAATGACTAGGAATCCCCAAACATCCTACTTATTTTTTTTAATTGGAGGCCCTGGGAAATAAAGTGGCGTTTTTGGCAATTGCTAGCGTCACATGATATGTGCACAGCCAGTTTCAAACTGCCAAAGTTTAGGAAATAAAAACACTTTAATGCAGGGGTCTTCCATCATCCAAAGGTGACACTTTACAGGCTACCGGTTGAAGGTTACCCAAGAGGTCTGGTGCTCGAATTGTTGCTCTCGCTCTGTCGTTTGCAGCGATACCTCACATGTGAGCTGCGATCGCCATGTACATATGCCTGTGGAACGTACGTATGCGTTTGCATTTATGCGTTCCCCTGAAAAAAAAAAAAGACATTTCTGTTTTTGCTATCACAACAGCAATCCCCCTTACTCATGACGTTAGGTTTGCAAGCCCGTTGCTTTAGCACCTGAGCCAGCTTGTACTTGTTAAAGACGGAAGCCTTAGCATGGACTTGGGAGGCAGCCTACCTAACCTTAGCCACCTGCCACCTTGGCCATGTCAAAATCAGCATTTCTTGGGGCCCAACAGAAGAGCCCCCAAACATCTTTTGTTGTGTAATCAGAGGCCCTGGAAAATAAAACAGGGGTTTTTGCAATCATTTACATCACACGATATTTCCACCGGCAGATATAAAACGCAAATAACCATGCCTGACAGTAAGCTCAAGAGAAAGCCAAGAGAATCCAGCTACGTAGCAACCAACGTACCGCTTCCGGGATTCAAACCCGTGACCCCACGCTTCTAAGTCCGGCGCTCTACCCCTGAGCCACCGTTAGAACTGTTTGTGAAAGTATGTAAATTACAGGGGTCTAGCTTCTACTTTTTTCAGCACAATCCTGACTTTTTTTTACATACTTGTCAAAATCTGCATTTTTGGGGTCAAAAAATGACTAGGAATCCCCAAACATCCTACTTATTTTTTTTAATTGGAGGCCCTGGGAAATAAAGTGGCGTTTTTGGCAATTGCTAGCGTCACATGATATGTGCACAGCCAGTTTCAAACTGCCAAAGTTTAGGAAATAAAAACACTTTAATGCAGGGGTCTTCCATCATCCAAAGGTGACACTTTACAGGCTACCGGTTGAAGGTTACCCAAGAGGTCTGGTGTTCGAATTGTTGCTCTCGCTCTGACGTTTGCGGCGATACCTCACATGTGTGCTGCGATCGCCATGTACATATGCCTGTGGAACGTACGTATGCGTTTGCATTGATGCGTTCCCTTGAAAAAAAAAAGACATTTCGGTTTTTGCTATCACAACAGCAATCCCCCTTACTCATGACGTTAGGTTTGCAAGCCCGTTGCTTTAGCACCTGAGCCAGCTTGTACTTGTTAAAGACGAAAGCCTTAGCATGGACTTGGGAGGCAGCCTACCTAACCTTAGCCACCTGCCACCTTGGCCATGTCAAAATCAGCATTTCTTGGGGCCCAACAGAAGAGCCCCCAAACATCTTTTGTTGTGTAATCAGCGGCCCTGGAATATAAAACAGGGGTTTTTGCAATCATTTACATCACACGATATTCCACCGGCAGATATAAAACGCAAATAACCATGCCTGACAGTAAGCTCAAGAGAAAGCCAAGAGAATCCAGCTACGTAGCAACCAACGTACCGCTTCCGGGATTCAAACCCATGACCCCACGCTTCTAAGTCCGGCGCTCTACCCCTGAGCCACCGTTAGAACTGTTTGTGAAAGTATGTAAATTACAGGGGTCCAGCTTCTACTTTTTTCAGCACAAACCTGACTTTTTTTTACATACTTGTCAAAATCTGCATTTTTGGGGTCAAAAAATGACTAGGAATCCCCAAACATCCTACTTATTTTTTTTAATTGGAGGCCCTGGGAAATAAAGTGGCGTTTTTGGCAATTGCTAGCGTCACATGATATGTGCACAGCCAGTTTCAAACTGCCAAAGTTTAGGAAATAAAAACACTTTAATGCAGGGGTCTTCCATCATCCAAAGGTGACACTTTACAGGCTACCGGTTGAAGGTTACCCAAGAGGTCTGGTGCTCGAATTGTTGCTCTCGCTCTGTCGTTTGCGGCGATACCTCACATGTGTGCTGCGATCGCCATGTACATATGCCTGTGGAACGTACGTATGCGTTTGCATTTATGCGTTCCCCTGAAAAAAAAAAAAGACATTTCTGTTTTTGCTATCACAACAGCAATCCCCCTTACTCATGACGTTAGGTTTGCAAGCCCGTTGCTTTAGCACCTGAGCCAGCTTGTACTTGTTAAAGACGGAAGCCTTAGCATGGACTTGGGAGGCAGCCTACCTAACCTTAGCCACCTGCCACCTTGGCCATGTCAAAATCAGCATTTCTTGGGGCCCAACAGAAGAGCCCCCAAACATCTTTTGTTGTGTAATCAGAGGCCCTGGAAAATAAAACAGGGGTTTTTGCAATCATTTACATCACACGATATTTCCACCGGCAGATATAAAACGCAAATAACCATGCCTGACAGTAAGCTCAAGAGAAAGCAGCTACGTAGCAACCAACGTACCGCTTCCGGGATTCAAACCCGTGACCCCACGCTTCTAAGTCCGGCGCTCTACCCCTGAGCCACCGTTAGAACTGTTTGTGAAAGTATGTAAATTACAGGGGTCTAGCTTCTACTTTTTTCAGCACAATCCTGACTTTTTTTTACATACTTGTCAAAATCTGCATTTTTGGGGTCAAAAAATGACTAGGAATCCCCAAACATCCTACTTATTTTTTTTAATTGGAGGCCCTGGGAAATAAAGTGGCGTTTTTGGCAATTGCTAGCGTCACATGATATGTGCACAGCCAGTTTCAAACTGCCAAAGTTTAGGAAATAAAAACACTTTAATGCAGGGGTCTTCCATCATCCAAAGGTGACACTTTACAGGCTACCGGTTGAAGGTTACCCAAGAGGTCTGGTGCTCGAATTGTTGCTCTCGCTCTGTCGTTTGCGGCGACACCTCACATGTGTGCTGCGATCGCCATGTACATATGCCTGTGGAACGTACGTATGCGTTTGCATTTATGCGTTCCCCTGAAAAAAAAAAAAGACATTTCTGTTTTTGCTATCACAACAGCAATCCCCCTTACTCATGACGTTAGGTTTGCAAGCCCGTTGCTTTAGCACCTGAGCCAGCTTGTACTTGTTAAAGACGGAAGCCTTAGCATGGACTTGGGAGGCAGCCTACCTAACCTTAGCCACCTGCCACCTTGGCCATGTCAAAATCAGCATTTCTTGGGGCCCAACAGAAGAGCCCCCAAACATCTTTTGTTGTGTAATCAGAGGCCCTGGAAAATAAAACAGGGGTTTTTGCAATCATTTACATCACACGATATTTCCACCGGCAGATATAAAACGCAAATAACCATGCCTGACAGTAAGCTCAAGAGAAAGCAGCTACATAGCAACCAACGTACCGCTTCTGGGATTCAAACCCGTGACCCCACGCTTCTAAGTCCGGCGCTCTACCCCTGAGCCACCGTTAGAACTGTTTGTGAAAGTATGTAAATTACAGGGGTCCAGCTTCTACTTTTTTCAGCACAAACCTGACTTTTTTTTACATACTTGTCAAAATCTGCATTTTTGGGGTCAAAAAATGACTAGGAATCCCCAAACATCCTACTTATTTTTTTTAATTGGAGGCCCTGGGAAATAAAGTGGCGTTTTTGGCAATTGCTAGCGTCACATGATATGTGCACAGCCAGTTTCAAACTGCCAAAGTTTAGGAAATAAAAACACTTTAATGCAGGGGTCTTCCATCATCCAAAGGTGACACTTTACAGGCTACCGGTTGAAGGTTACCCAAGAGGTCTGGTGCTCGAATTGTTGCTCTCGCTCTGACGTTTGCGGCGATACCTCACATGTGAGCTGCGATCGCCATGTACATATGCCTGTGGAACGTACGTATGCGTTTGCATTTATGCGTTCCCCTGAAAAAAAAAAAAGACATTTCTGTTTTTGCTATCACAACAGCAATCCCCCTTACTCATGACGTTAGGTTTGCAAGCCCGTTGCTTTAGCACCTGAGCCAGCTTGTACTTGTTAAAGACGGAAGCCTTAGCATGGACTTGGGAGGCAGCCTACCTAACCTTAGCCACCTGCCACCTTGGCCATGTCAAAATCAGCATTTCTTGGGGCCCAACAGAAGAGCCCCCAAACATCTTTTGTTGTGTAATCAGAGGCCCTGGAAAATAAAACAGGGGTTTTTGCAATCATTTACATCACACGATATTTCCACCGGCAGATATAAAACGCAAATAACCATGCCTGACAGTAAGCTCAAGAGAAAGCAGCTACGTAGCAACCAACGTACCGCTTCTGGGATTCAAACCCGTGACCCCACGCTTCTAAGTCCGGCACTCTACCCCTGAGCCACCGTTAGAACTGTTTGTGAAAGTATGTAAATTACAGGGGTCTAGCTTCTACTTTTTTCAGCACAATCCTGACTTTTTTTTACATACTTGTCAAAATCTGCATTTTTGGGGTCAAAAAATGACTAGGAATCCCCAAACATCCTACTTATTTTTTTTAATTGGAGGCCCTGGGAAATAAAGTGGCGTTTTTGGCAATTGCTAGCGTCACATGATATGTGCACAGCCAGTTTCAAACTGCCAAAGTTTAGGAAATAAAAACACTTTAATGCAGGGGTCTTCCATCATCCAAAGGTGACACTTTACAGGCTACCGGTTGAAGGTTACCCAAGAGGTCTGGTGCTCGAATTGTTGCTCTCGCTCTGTCGTTTGCGGCGATACCTCACATGTGAGCTGCGATCGCCATGTACATATGCCTGTGGAACGTACGTATGCGTTTGCATTTATGCGTTCCCCTGAAAAAAAAAAAAGACATTTCTGTTTTTGCTATCACAACAGCAATCCCCCTTACTCATGACGTTAGGTTTGCAAGCCCGTTGCTTTAGCACCTGAGCCAGCTTGTACTTGTTAAAGACGGAAGCCTTAGCATGGACTTGGGAGGCAGCCTACCTAACCTTAGCCACCTGCCACCTTGGCCATGTCAAAATCAGCATTTCTTGGGGCCCAACAGAAGAGCCCCCAAACATCTTTTGTTGTGTAATCAGAGGCCCTGGAAAATAAAACAGGGGTTTTTGCAATCATTTACATCACACGATATTTCCACCGGCAGATATAAAACGCAAATAACCATGCCTGACAGTAAGCTCAAGAGAAAGCCAAGAGAATCCAGCTACGTAGCAACCAACGTACCGCTTCCGGGATTCAAACCCATGACCCCACGCTTCTAAGTCCGGCGCTCTACCCCTGAGCCACCGTTAGAACTGTTTGTGAAAGTATGTAAATTACAGGGGTCCAGCTTCTACTTTTTTCAGCACAAACCTGACTTTTTTTTACATACTTGTCAAAATCTGCATTTTTGGGGTCAAAAAATGACTAGGAATCCCCAAACATCCTACTTATTTTTTTTAATTGGAGGCCCTGGGAAATAAAGTGGCGTTTTTGGCAATTGCTAGCGTCACATGATATGTGCACAGCCAGTTTCAAACTGCCAAAGTTTAGGAAATAAAAACACTTTAATGCAGGGGTCTTCCATCATCCAAAGGTGACACTTTACAGGCTACCGGTTGAAGGTTACCCAAGAGGTCTGGTGCTCGAATTGTTGCTCTCGCTCTGTCGTTTGCGGCGATACCTCACATGTGTGCTGCGATCGCCATGTACATATGCCTGTGGAACGTACGTATGCGTTTGCATTTATGCGTTCCCCTGAAAAAAAAAAAAGACATTTCTGTTTTTGCTATCACAACAGCAATCCCCCTTACTCATGACGTTAGGTTTGCAAGCCCGTTGCTTTAGCACCTGAGCCAGCTTGTACTTGTTAAAGACGAAAGCCTTAGCATGGACTTGGGAGGCAGCCTACCTAACCTTAGCCACCTGCCACCTTGGCCATGTCAAAATCAGCATTTCTTGGGGCCCAACAGAAGAGCCCCCAAACATCTTTTGTTGTGTAATCAGCGGCCCTGGAATATAAAACAGGGGTTTTTGCAATCATTTACATCACACGATATTTCCACCGGCAGATATAAAACGCAAATAACCATGCCTGACAGTAAGCTCAAGAGAAAGCCAAGAGAATCCAGCTACGTAGCAACCAACGTACCGCTTAAGGGATTCAAACCCATGACCCCACGCTTCTAAGTCCGGCGCTCTACCCCTGAGCCACCGTTAGAACTGTTTGTGAAAGTATGTAAATTACAGGGGTCCAGCTTCTACTTTTTTCAGCACAAACCTGACTTTTTTTTACATACTTGTCAAAATCTGCATTTTTGGGGTCAAAAAATGACTAGGAATCCCCAAACATCCTTCTTATTTTTTTTAATTGGAGGCCCTGGGAAATAAAGTGGCGTTTTTGGCAATTGCTAGCGTCACATGATATGTGCACAGCCAGTTTCAAACTGCCAAAGTTTAGGAAATAAAAACACTTTAATGCAGGGGTCTTCCATCATCCAAAGGTGACACTTTACAGGCTACCGGTTGAAGGTTACCCAAGAGGTCTGGTGCTCGAATTGTTGCTCTCGCTCTGTCGTTTGCGGCGATACCTCACATGTGTGCTGCGATCGCCATGTACATATGCCTGTGGAACGTACGTATGCGTTTGCATTGATGCGTTCCCTTGAAAAAAAAAATAGTAATTTCGGTTTTTGCTATCACAACAGCAATCCCCCTTACTCATGACGTTAGGTTTGCAAGCCCGTTGCTTTAGCACCTGAGCCAGCTTGTACTTGTTAAAGACGAAAGCCTTAGCATGGACTTGGGAGGCAGCCTACCTAACCTTAGCCACCTGCCACCTTGGCCATGTCAAAATCAGCATTTCTTGGGGCCCAACAGAAGAGCCCCCAAACATCTTTTGTTGTGTAATCAGCGGCCCTGGAATATAAAACAGGGGTTTTTGCAATCATTTACATCACACGATATTCCACCGGCAGATATAAAACGCAAATAACCATGCCTGACAGTAAGCTCAAGAGAAAGCCAAGAGAATCCAGCTACGTAGCAACCAACGTACCGCTTCCGGGATTCAAACCCATGACCCCACGCTTCTAAGTCCGGCGCTCTACCCCTGAGCCACCGTTAGAACTGTTTGTGAAAGTATGTAAATTACAGGGGTCCAGCTTCTACTTTTTTCAGCACAAACCTGACTTTTTTTTACATACTTGTCAAAATCTGCATTTTTGGGGTCAAAAAATGACTAGGAATCCCCAAACATCCTACTTATTTTTTTTAATTGGAGGCCCTGGGAAATAAAGTGGCGTTTTTGGCAATTGCTAGCGTCACATGATATGTGCACAGCCAGTTTCAAACTGCCAAAGTTTAGGAAATAAAAACACTTTAATGCAGGGGTCTTCCATCATCCAAAGGTGACACTTTACAGGCTACCGGTTGAAGGTTACCCAAGAGGTCTGGTGCTCGAATTGTTGCTCTCGCTCTGTCGTTTGCGGCGATACCTCACATGTGAGCTGCGATCGCCATGTACATATGCCTGTGGAACGTACGTATGCGTTTGCATTTATGCGTTCCCCTGAAAAAAAAAAAAGACATTTCTGTTTTTGCTATCACAACAGCAATCCCCCTTACTCATGACGTTAGGTTTGCAAGCCCGTTGCTTTAGCACCTGAGCCAGCTTGTACTTGTTAAAGACGGAAGCCTTAGCATGGACTTGGGAGGCAGCCTACCTAACCTTAGCCACCTGCCACCTTGGCCATGTCAAAATCAGCATTTCTTGGGGCCCAACAGAAGAGCCCCCAAACATCTTTTGTTGTGTAATCAGAGGCCCTGGAAAATAAAACAGGGGTTTTTGCAATCATTTACATCACACGATATTTCCACCGGCAGATATAAAACGCAAATAACCATGCCTGACAGTAAGCTCAAGAGAAAGCAGCTACGTAGCAACCAACGTACCGCTTCCGGGATTCAAACCCGTGACCCCACGCTTCTAAGTCCGGCGCTCTACCCCTGAGCCACCGTTAGAACTGTTTGTGAAAGTATGTAAATTACAGGGGTCTAGCTTCTACTTTTTTCAGCACAATCCTGACTTTTTTTTACATACTTGTCAAAATCTGCATTTTTGGGGTCAAAAAATGACTAGGAATCCCCAAACATCCTACTTATTTTTTTTAATTGGAGGCCCTGGGAAATAAAGTGGCGTTTTTGGCAATTGCTAGCGTCACATGATATGTGCACAGCCAGTTTCAAACTGCCAAAGTTTAGGAAATAAAAACACTTTAATGCAGGGGTCTTCCATCATCCAAAGGTGACACTTTACAGGCTACCGGTTGAAGGTTACCCAAGAGGTCTGGTGCTCGAATTGTTGCTCTCGCTCTGTCGTTTGCGGCGACACCTCACATGTGTGCTGCGATCGCCATGTACATATGCCTGTGGAACGTACGTATGCGTTTGCATTTATGCGTTCCCCTGAAAAAAAAAAAAGACATTTCTGTTTTTGCTATCACAACAGCAATCCCCCTTACTCATGACGTTAGGTTTGCAAGCCCGTTGCTTTAGCACCTGAGCCAGCTTGTACTTGTTAAAGACAGAAGCCTTAGCATGGACTTGGGAGGCAGCCTACCTAACCTTAGCCACCTGCCACCTTGGCCATGTCAAAATCAGCATTTCTTGGGGCCCAACAGAAGAGCCCCCAAACATCTTTTGTTGTGTAATCAGAGGCCCTGGAAAATAAAACAGGGGTTTTTGCAATCATTTACATCACACGATATTTCCACCGGCAGATATAAAACGCAAATAACCATGCCTGACAGTAAGCTCAAGAGAAAGCAGCTACGTAGCAACCAACGTACCGCTTCCGGGATTCAAACCCGTGACCCCACGCTTCTAAGTCCGGCGCTCTACCCCTGAGCCACCGTTAGAACTGTTTGTGAAAGTATGTAAATTACAGGGGTCCAGCTTCTACTTTTTTCAGCACAAACCTGACTTTTTTTTACATACTTGTCAAAATCTGCATTTTTGGGGTCAAAAAATGACTAGGAATCCCCAAACATCCTACTTATTTTTTTTAATTGGAGGCCCTGGGAAATAAAGTGGCGTTTTTGGCAATTGCTAGCGTCACATGATATGTGCACAGCCAGTTTCAAACTGCCAAAGTTTAGGAAATAAAAACACTTTAATGCAGGGGTCTTCCATCATCCAAAGGTGACACTTTACAGGCTACCGGTTGAAGGTTACCCAAGAGGTCTGGTGCTCGAATTGTTGCTCTCGCTCTGTCGTTTGCGGCGACACCTCACATGTGTGCTGCGATCGCCATGTACATATGCCTGTGGAACGTACGTATGCGTTTGCATTTATGCGTTCCCCTGAAAAAAAAAAAAGACATTTCTGTTTTTGCTATCACAACAGCAATCCCCCTTACTCATGACGTTAGGTTTGCAAGCCCGTTGCTTTAGCACCTGAGCCAGCTTGTACTTGTTAAAGACGGAAGCCTTAGCATGGACTTGGGAGGCAGCCTACCTAACCTTAGCCACCTGCCACCTTGGCCATGTCAAAATCAGCATTTCTTGGGGCCCAACAGAAGAGCCCCCAAACATCTTTTGTTGTGTAATCAGAGGCCCTGGAAAATAAAACAGGGGTTTTTGCAATCATTTACATCACACGATATTTCCACCGGCAGATATAAAACGCAAATAACCATGCCTGACAGTAAGCTCAAGAGAAAGCAGCTACGTAGCAACCAACGTACCGCTTCTGGGATTCAAACCCGTGACCCCACGCTTCTAAGTCCGGCGCTCTACCCCTGAGCCACCGTTAGAACTGTTTGTGAAAGTATGTAAATTACAGGGGTCCAGCTTCTACTTTTTTCAGCACAAACCTGACTTTTTTTTACATACTTGTCAAAATCTGCATTTTTGGGGTCAAAAAATGACTAGGAATCCCCAAACATCCTACTTATTTTTTTTAATTGGAGGCCCTGGGAAATAAAGTGGCGTTTTTGGCAATTGCTAGCGTCACATGATATGTGCACAGCCAGTTTCAAACTGCCAAAGTTTAGGAAATAAAAACACTTTAATGCAGGGGTCTTCCATCATCCAAAGGTGACACTTTACAGGCTACCGGTTGAAGGTTACCCAAGAGGTCTGGTGCTCGAATTGTTGCTCTCGCTCTGACGTTTGCGGCGATACCTCACATGTGAGCTGCGATCGCCATGTACATATGCCTGTGGAACGTACGTATGCGTTTGCATTTATGCGTTCCCCTGAAAAAAAAAAAAGACATTTCTGTTTTTGCTATCACAACAGCAATCCCCCTTACTCATGACGTTAGGTTTGCAAGCCCGTTGCTTTAGCACCTGAGCCAGCTTGTACTTGTTAAAGACGGAAGCCTTAGCATGGACTTGGGAGGCAGCCTACCTAACCTTAGCCACCTGCCACCTTGGCCATGTCAAAATCAGCATTTCTTGGGGCCCAACAGAAGAGCCCCCAAACATCTTTTGTTGTGTAATCAGAGGCCCTGGAAAATAAAACAGGGGTTTTTGCAATCATTTACATCACACGATATTTCCACCGGCAGATATAAAACGCAAATAACCATGCCTGACAGTAAGCTCAAGAGAAAGCAGCTACGTAGCAACCAACGTACCGCTTCTGGGATTCAAACCCGTGACCCCACGCTTCTAAGTCCGGCACTCTACCCCTGAGCCACCGTTAGAACTGTTTGTGAAAGTATGTAAATTACAGGGGTCTAGCTTCTACTTTTTTCAGCACAATCCTGACTTTTTTTTACATACTTGTCAAAATCTGCATTTTTGGGGTCAAAAAATGACTAGGAATCCCCAAACATCCTACTTATTTTTTTTAATTGGAGGCCCTGGGAAATAAAGTGGCGTTTTTGGCAATTGCTAGCGTCACATGATATGTGCACAGCCAGTTTCAAACTGCCAAAGTTTAGGAAATAAAAACACTTTAATGCAGGGGTCTTCCATCATCCAAAGGTGACACTTTACAGGCTACCGGTTGAAGGTTACCCAAGAGGTCTGGTGCTCGAATTGTTGCTCTCGCTCTGTCGTTTGCGGCGATACCTCACATGTGAGCTGCGATCGCCATGTACATATGCCTGTGGAACGTACGTATGCGTTTGCATTTATGCGTTCCCCTGAAAAAAAAAAAAGACATTTCTGTTTTTGCTATCACAACAGCAATCCCCCTTACTCATGACGTTAGGTTTGCAAGCCCGTTGCTTTAGCACCTGAGCCAGCTTGTACTTGTTAAAGACGGAAGCCTTAGCATGGACTTGGGAGGCAGCCTACCTAACCTTAGCCACCTGCCACCTTGGCCATGTCAAAATCAGCATTTCTTGGGGCCCAACAGAAGAGCCCCCAAACATCTTTTGTTGTGTAATCAGAGGCCCTGGAAAATAAAACAGGGGTTTTTGCAATCATTTACATCACACGATATTTCCACCGGCAGATATAAAACGCAAATAACCATGCCTGACAGTAAGCTCAAGAGAAAGCCAAGAGAATCCAGCTACGTAGCAACCAACGTACCGCTTCCGGGATTCAAACCCATGACCCCACGCTTCTAAGTCCGGCGCTCTACCCCTGAGCCACCGTTAGAACTGTTTGTGAAAGTATGTAAATTACAGGGGTCCAGCTTCTACTTTTTTCAGCACAAACCTGACTTTTTTTTACATACTTGTCAAAATCTGCATTTTTGGGGTCAAAAAATGACTAGGAATCCCCAAACATCCTACTTATTTTTTTTAATTGGAGGCCCTGGGAAATAAAGTGGCGTTTTTGGCAATTGCTAGCGTCACATGATATGTGCACAGCCAGTTTCAAACTGCCAAAGTTTAGGAAATAAAAACACTTTAATGCAGGGGTCTTCCATCATCCAAAGGTGACACTTTACAGGCTACCGGTTGAAGGTTACCCAAGAGGTCTGGTGCTCGAATTGTTGCTCTCGCTCTGTCGTTTGCGGCGATACCTCACATGTGTGCTGCGATCGCCATGTACATATGCCTGTGGAACGTACGTATGCGTTTGCATTTATGCGTTCCCCTGAAAAAAAAAAAAGACATTTCTGTTTTTGCTATCACAACAGCAATCCCCCTTACTCATGACGTTAGGTTTGCAAGCCCGTTGCTTTAGCACCTGAGCCAGCTTGTACTTGTTAAAGACGAAAGCCTTAGCATGGACTTGGGAGGCAGCCTACCTAACCTTAGCCACCTGCCACCTTGGCCATGTCAAAATCAGCATTTCTTGGGGCCCAACAGAAGAGCCCCCAAACATCTTTTGTTGTGTAATCAGCGGCCCTGGAATATAAAACAGGGGTTTTTGCAATCATTTACATCACACGATATTTCCACCGGCAGATATAAAACGCAAATAACCATGCCTGACAGTAAGCTCAAGAGAAAGCCAAGAGAATCCAGCTACGTAGCAACCAACGTACCGCTTAAGGGATTCAAACCCATGACCCCACGCTTCTAAGTCCGGCGCTCTACCCCTGAGCCACCGTTAGAACTGTTTGTGAAAGTATGTAAATTACAGGGGTCCAGCTTCTACTTTTTTCAGCACAAACCTGACTTTTTTTTACATACTTGTCAAAATCTGCATTTTTGGGGTCAAAAAATGACTAGGAATCCCCAAACATCCTTCTTATTTTTTTTAATTGGAGGCCCTGGGAAATAAAGTGGCGTTTTTGGCAATTGCTAGCGTCACATGATATGTGCACAGCCAGTTTCAAACTGCCAAAGTTTAGGAAATAAAAACACTTTAATGCAGGGGTCTTCCATCATCCAAAGGTGACACTTTACAGGCTACCGGTTGAAGGTTACCCAAGAGGTCTGGTGCTCGAATTGTTGCTCTCGCTCTGTCGTTTGCGGCGATACCTCACATGTGTGCTGCGATCGCCATGTACATATGCCTGTGGAACGTACGTATGCGTTTGCATTGATGCGTTCCCTTGAAAAAAAAAATATTAATTTCGGTTTTTGCTATCACAACAGCAATCCCCCTTACTCATGACGTTAGGTTTGCAAGCCCGTTGCTTTAGCACCTGAGCCAGCTTGTACTTGTTAAAGACGAAAGCCTTAGCATGGACTTGGGAGGCAGCCTACCTAACCTTAGCCACCTGCCACCTTGGCCATGTCAAAATCAGCATTTCTTGGGGCCCAACAGAAGAGCCCCCAAACATCTTTTGTTGTGTAATCAGCGGCCCTGGAATATAAAACAGGGGTTTTTGCAATCATTTACATCACACGATATTCCACCGGCAGATATAAAACGCAAATAACCATGCCTGACAGTAAGCTCAAGAGAAAGCCAAGAGAATCCAGCTACGTAGCAACCAACGTACCGCTTCCGGGATTCAAACCCATGACCCCACGCTTCTAAGTCCGGCGCTCTACCCCTGAGCCACCGTTAGAACTGTTTGTAAAAGTATGTAAATTACAGGGGTCCAGCTTCTACTTTTTTCAGCACAAACCTGACTTTTTTTTACATACTTGTCAAAATCTGCATTTTTGGGGTCAAAAAATGACTAGGAATCCCCAAACATCCTACTTATTTTTTTTAATTGGAGGCCCTGGGAAATAAAGTGGCGTTTTTGGCAATTGCTAGCGTCACATGATATGTGCACAGCCAGTTTCAAACTGCCAAAGTTTAGGAAATAAAAACACTTTAATGCAGGGGTCTTCCATCATCCAAAGGTGACACTTTACAGGCTACCGGTTGAAGGTTACCCAAGAGGTCTGGTGCTCGAATTGTTGCTCTCGCTCTGACGTTTGCGGCGATACCTCACATGTGAGCTGCGATCGCCATGTACATATGCCTGTGGAACGTACGTATGCGTTTGCATTTATGCGTTCCCCTGAAAAAAAAAAAAGACATTTCTGTTTTTGCTATCACAACAGCAATCCCCCTTACTCATGACGTTAGGTTTGCAAGCCCGTTGCTTTAGCACCTGAGCCAGCTTGTACTTGTTAAAGACGGAAGCCTTAGCATGGACTTGGGAGGCAGCCTACCTAACCTTAGCCACCTGCCACCTTGGCCATGTCAAAATCAGCATTTCTTGGGGCCCAACAGAAGAGCCCCCAAACATCTTTTGTTGTGTAATCAGAGGCCCTGGAAAATAAAACAGGGGTTTTTGCAATCATTTACATCACACGATATTTCCACCGGCAGATATAAAACGCAAATAACCATGCCTGACAGTAAGCTCAAGAGAAAGCAGCTACGTAGCAACCAACGTACCGCTTCTGGGATTCAAACCCGTGACCCCACGCTTCTAAGTCCGGCACTCTACCCCTGAGCCACCGTTAGAACTGTTTGTGAAAGTATGTAAATTACAGGGGTCTAGCTTCTACTTTTTTCAGCACAATCCTGACTTTTTTTTACATACTTGTCAAAATCTGCATTTTTGGGGTCAAAAAATGACTAGGAATCCCCAAACATCCTACTTATTTTTTTTAATTGGAGGCCCTGGGAAATAAAGTGGCGTTTTTGGCAATTGCTAGCGTCACATGATATGTGCACAGCCAGTTTCAAACTGCCAAAGTTTAGGAAATAAAAACACTTTAATGCAGGGGTCTTCCATCATCCAAAGGTGACACTTTACAGGCTACCGGTTGAAGGTTACCCAAGAGGTCTGGTGCTCGAATTGTTGCTCTCGCTCTGTCGTTTGCGGCGATACCTCACATGTGAGCTGCGATCGCCATGTACATATGCCTGTGGAACGTACGTATGCGTTTGCATTTATGCGTTCCCCTGAAAAAAAAAAAAGACATTTCTGTTTTTGCTATCACAACAGCAATCCCCCTTACTCATGACGTTAGGTTTGCAAGCCCGTTGCTTTAGCACCTGAGCCAGCTTGTACTTGTTAAAGACGGAAGCCTTAGCATGGACTTGGGAGGCAGCCTACCTAACCTTAGCCACCTGCCACCTTGGCCATGTCAAAATCAGCATTTCTTGGGGCCCAACAGAAGAGCCCCCAAACATCTTTTGTTGTGTAATCAGAGGCCCTGGAAAATAAAACAGGGGTTTTTGCAATCATTTACATCACACGATATTTCCACCGGCAGATATAAAACGCAAATAACCATGCCTGACAGTAAGCTCAAGAGAAAGCCAAGAGAATCCAGCTACGTAGCAACCAACGTACCGCTTCCGGGATTCAAACCCATGACCCCACGCTTCTAAGTCCGGCGCTCTACCCCTGAGCCACCGTTAGAACTGTTTGTGAAAGTATGTAAATTACAGGGGTCCAGCTTCTACTTTTTTCAGCACAAACCTGACTTTTTTTTACATACTTGTCAAAATCTGCATTTTTGGGGTCAAAAAATGACTAGGAATCCCCAAACATCCTACTTATTTTTTTTAATTGGAGGCCCTGGGAAATAAAGTGGCGTTTTTGGCAATTGCTAGCGTCACATGATATGTGCACAGCCAGTTTCAAACTGCCAAAGTTTAGGAAATAAAAACACTTTAATGCAGGGGTCTTCCATCATCCAAAGGTGACACTTTACAGGCTACCGGTTGAAGGTTACCCAAGAGGTCTGGTGCTCGAATTGTTGCTCTCGCTCTGTCGTTTGCGGCGATACCTCACATGTGTGCTGCGATCGCCATGTACATATGCCTGTGGAACGTACGTATGCGTTTGCATTTATGCGTTCCCCTGAAAAAAAAAAAAGACATTTCTGTTTTTGCTATCACAACAGCAATCCCCCTTACTCATGACGTTAGGTTTGCAAGCCCGTTGCTTTAGCACCTGAGCCAGCTTGTACTTGTTAAAGACGAAAGCCTTAGCATGGACTTGGGAGGCAGCCTACCTAACCTTAGCCACCTGCCACCTTGGCCATGTCAAAATCAGCATTTCTTGGGGCCCAACAGAAGAGCCCCCAAACATCTTTTGTTGTGTAATCAGCGGCCCTGGAATATAAAACAGGGGTTTTTGCAATCATTTACATCACACGATATTTCCACCGGCAGATATAAAACGCAAATAACCATGCCTGACAGTAAGCTCAAGAGAAAGCCAAGAGAATCCAGCTACGTAGCAACCAACGTACCGCTTAAGGGATTCAAACCCATGACCCCACGCTTCTAAGTCCGGCGCTCTACCCCTGAGCCACCGTTAGAACTGTTTGTGAAAGTATGTAAATTACAGGGGTCCAGCTTCTACTTTTTTCAGCACAAACCTGACTTTTTTTTACATACTTGTCAAAATCTGCATTTTTGGGGTCAAAAAATGACTAGGAATCCCCAAACATCCTTCTTATTTTTTTTAATTGGAGGCCCTGGGAAATAAAGTGGCGTTTTTGGCAATTGCTAGCGTCACATGATATGTGCACAGCCAGTTTCAAACTGCCAAAGTTTAGGAAATAAAAACACTTTAATGCAGGGGTCTTCCATCATCCAAAGGTGACACTTTACAGGCTACCGGTTGAAGGTTACCCAAGAGGTCTGGTGCTCGAATTGTTGCTCTCGCTCTGTCGTTTGCGGCGATACCTCACATGTGTGCTGCGATCGCCATGTACATATGCCTGTGGAACGTACGTATGCGTT